>NC_084996.1:8194437-8204437 GCF_963854185.1 Sardina pilchardus | reverse complement strand
CGACGCGGCTGGTTGGCTGTTTTGTGAACGAACCTCCGTGATGCAGACTGCAGCCCATTCATCCTCCAGAGCCGCCGCTTCGCCACTCTGCTCCACCAACATGGGGCTAACTCACGATGACTCACTCAGTGGGTGGATATGAAAGCATTCGCTCACATTCTTTTTTTTTTTCTTTTTTGTCTAAGTTCAGTAAGAGTTTTTTTTGGTGTGTATGAACTCTAAATCTCTGTCTTTTCTATCTCTCTCTCTGTCTGTCTGTCTGTCTGTCTTTCTCCCTCTCCCTCTCTCTGTCTCTTTCCCTTCCTCTCTCTCTCTCTTTCTTTCTCCCATCTCATACACACTCACTGTGAGAAGGACACCCACCATTTTCCATCTCATGACCTCACCGTTTCACAACATCAACACCAGAAAAAAAAAGAAGTTGAATAAAGTACAAAAACAAGAGCAGAAATAAAATTCCACAGCATCAGTAGAATCCTCATGAAGTGGGCAAAAGAATAAGAAAAAAAAACGGACGGTGTGACGACAGGGCAAATCTTACGAGAGCAGGTCTCCACCAAAAGATGCAGTGGCTTACCGCTACAGCCTTTCTGGAATGTTCTGTTCCGATGTGGAGTGTTCCAGAGCATGGCAGACAGGCAGAATGGGGTCATTCGGTTCGACCTTCAACGCTCAATTTTATGTGCCGGGGTAAGTTATGTACTCGAGCAAGTGTGGAGAGTTGCACAACTGATCTTATGAGAAATGCATTGTGTGGAGTATGATGGCTTTATTTCAGGGACCATCATCAGGAAGTAAAGAACTGAGGATCCATTTAAAGCTTGTGGAGGAAGCACTTGAGATACTTGTGAAAACCTCAGTAATACTTCAGTCTGATTGCAGATGAAAACAAATGAGAGGCCAATTTGCTGCCTCTATAATCTGTTTCTATAGCTTTGTGACCTGTGTCTGAAATATGATGGAACAAATGCCATAAAGATGATGCCATGTTGAATAACAGTGCCACTGGAAGCTTTTTTAATCAATTTCCATCTTTTAAGCTCAGCCCATGCTGTGATAACTGGCTCTTTCCAGACTTCCTGCTATTAACTTATATTCTATCAATTAATTCATTCTGACATGGTCTTTTATGACATCTTTATAAAGAGCTGCCTTAGCCTATTTCATTTACCTTTGAAAGTTTGATAGGTGACCTGGTTTTGCGACCAAAATGACAAATCATTATTTGCAAAATGCATTACAAATCATTATTTGCAAAATGCAGACAAAACATTCCCCACTGGGTTTAAAAGTCACATATTATGAAAATGTAACCTTTGCAGGGCTCTTACACAAGTATTTGGGTATCTGAGAAGGCTACCAAGGAAAAAACACAGAAATAACAAAACCCAGTCATTTGTTTACTGGCTGCCTAGGTCTGGAAATGTGATTCAGTGAGACAAGAATGATCCGTTCAGAACTCTTTCTTTAATGACGTTGAGAAAAGAAACTTATTGAATAAAAACATCTCAATTTGACCTCGACCACATCTCCCCCCACGACTGAAGAATGCAAGCGCAAGAGCAAGTGATCCCACAAGCTTGATCTAAAATTGTGGAAAAAGGGGCAAAATATAAGTGGCCTTTAAAGCCAGCGACAACACCGAGAAAACTGAGCAGCAGTTCCTCCTACCTGTCCGTAGGGGGTGCCATCGTCGTCGCACTCCTTGAGCTCGATGGCCTCGTCTTCGTCGTCCTCCTCCTCCAGGTCGCTCTCGGTGCTCTCGCCCTTCAGGGGCAGCAGGCGCTCCGACGGCGGCGACGTTTCCCCCGAGCCGTCCTTCTGGAGGCGCGGCTCGCGTGCGAGCTCTAGCCCCTCCCCCCGGCCCTCCTCTAGCATCTCGGCCGTCTCCGTGAGCTCCTCTTCCGTCTCCTCGGGGTGAGTGGGCGGCTGACGGGGAAGTTCCGCCCCCTTGGAGAGGATCTGAGTGGACAAACAGTGGCTATTGGTTGCAGCCTGTCGTCAATGGCATGCTAGCTAAAGCTAGCTAAACAGTGTCACAGAAACCTGACTAGAGGGATTGACGGAACAAAGCTATTTCTATTTTTTAAGCAGATGTCTGTCTTCTTAAACGGGTTTATGAATGAAAATGTTCCAATGCGATAATTCAACAGTGCTGCTTAAAGAAGCTAACATTTAGAGAAATTGGTTGCCATCTGTGTGCGTGTGTAGGGGGGAGGGTGGAGGGGTGGATGTGTGTGTCTGTGTGCTTGCATGCATACGTGAACCTGCGGTTCCTCTCGTACTGAGCAGGATTACCATTGCAACAACACATCATCAGTAGGGTAAAACTAACCTGTGTGAAGTGTGTGTGTATGTGTCTTCCAGTTTACGATTATGTGTAAGGGTGCTTATTCGTGGCTCGATACCACCATCTATAGATTGGCAAGTGAACAGACAAAACCCAAGAGGGGTTTACAGTCACTAGTATTCACATGTATACATCGTATAAATCGTATGGCTCCCCATGGAACAGCATTGGTGAGGTTCAGAACATCTCAGATGGTGGAAGATGGTGCATTTTCAATTTTGACTGGGGGGCACTACACGAAAATGGCATTTGGTCTATCTGCTTTCCAGGACCCAGAAGGGCCCAGCTCTTTCTGTATCAACTTTCTGTATCCGCCTAGTGGGGCGACATGTCCACCAAGTATACTGCATGTGCCCCGGTGTTCCATTGTCTCGGGAATCGCTGACCGAAAATCTTTTGACAGCTCTTTTTTTTATGACTGCACGACACTAGCGGTGGTCCTAGAATAAATAATGTAGTTTTCCTATAGCTACCCTACGGCTAAAAGGTATGGCATGTTCCTTTAGTAGCTGATTGAATCAGGCACTACTTATTGGTTGCAGCCTGCTGTGTCTGGCACACTAGCTAAACCTAGCTAATCGGTACCAAGAAAATCTCACTACCAACTGACTGCTGTTACTGGTTCACACTAAGAGTTGATTGCCAGACTGGCCAACTGCCTAACTGCCTGTCAGCCTTAGAGCTGATTGGCACCTAGTACTGCCTGTCATGCATCTAATAAGGTACTCTTAAAACAACAGGAACTGCTCATTCTACATTCGATTTAATGGTGAACCGGCATCACCACTGTGAACCCCACACTCTGGTCCACACTGTGGTCTGTTCTGAGAGAATGAGGCATCTACACTTGCAGGGTTCCCCACCACGTTCAGCTGTGGCCTGACAGCGACACATCCCCTCGCGAGGAAACCGAGAGTTTACGATAATAAAGGATGAATCTGCGCTCCGCTGTGAGCACAATAGGGAAACAGGCCATCAGTCTTCCCCGTGGCCACTTGGGGTCGGTGCTAACTGTTCCCCCTGTAGTGGATGGCGGCTGGGACAGCTGTGTCCAGACCACCATCTGTACGCTGACTGTTTCTACAGCCTCACCTCATTATGGCAAAAACAGACTGCTGTGTTTAAGGCCACCTATTTGAACAGGCCTCCTGAAAATGACTTAATGTAATTCGTACAATTACTATGGCTCACAGGTATGCACAGGACTAATGCACAGCCTGTTTATGTGTGTGTGTGTGTGTGTGTGTGTGTGTGTGTGTGTGTGTGTGTGTGTGAGTGAGTGCATGTGTGTGTATGTGTGTGTGTATACGATAACATAACACCCCTCCTAAGTACACCTATCTTTGTTAAGTAATATTGCTTCTCAATAATATTGCTTCTGACTCCATTACTGTGAGTGTAAAGTATTTACTTGTACATAATCTGTATGTGTACCAGTATGGCTGTGCATGTGTATTAGGGATGTAACGGTACACAAAAATCACGGCTCAATACGTACCTCGATCTCGAAGTCACACTTCGGTTCATTTTCGGAAAGTAAGAGGAAAAAATGGACAACATAAAATTGCTGGTTGTTTATTATGAACGTTTGTAAACACGAACAGTTTATATTTGTTCTATAAAATTTCAAATTAAACAAATAAACAAATATAATAAATGAATGTATGAAAAAAATAAACAGAATACTGATAATAAATTCTCCAATAAATAGAAGATTCTCAAGCAATCTAATCCGAGTCTAAGCCTATGTGAGTACCCAGGAACGCCCTTGTGTACACATTACGGAATTCAGATGGCTAACGTCACCAGAGAGCTTCACTTCTTACAACAAACTCACATAACACACCAGGGTGGTGCAGAGCAGTGCCGTTATTAAGATCAAGCTCCTATGGAAAGTAACAGGAACCATCACTCCATTAAGGAGGGTCATATGGACTCCATTAAGGAGGGTCATATGGACATTAAAAGTAGGCCTAAGTCACGTGAATCTATGACTTACTCCTCTGTGTCATTACTTCAAAGTGGGTAGACTTAACATTTTAAACTTTGAATATCTTAAATGACTTCAAGTCAGCAGGACAATGAATGCCTTTAGCAATTATTTTGTTGGCAAGACATAGGCGTTTGTGTTGCAGAAATGTCTGCATCTTCACAACACAAAGCAAGGAAGTGAGTGTGGTGACATCTGGTTAATCATTTTGCGCAAGGGACTACTGTGGTTAGTGATCCTTCTCAGGGAACTATGATAATTTGGTCAAATTTGCAGAAAAGCAGTGGTTGGACATAATTGCAAGTTTGCCCAGACTTTTGTGTGGGATTTGTTGAATTTGCACTAATTGTTGCAATCATAGTCCTAGAAGGACTGAGCTAAATATTGCATTCGGTACAAATCTGCACCGTACCGGAATTCCTGTACCAAAACGGTCTGGTATGACTACATGTACCGTTACACCCCTAATGTGTATGTGCATTTATGAGCATGCATGTCTAATCTACAGTATGTATGTCTGGACATGTGTGCTTGTGTGTGTGTATTTAGGTGTGTGTGTGTGTGTGTTCGTGCTTGTGCTGTGCAGGTGTACGTGTGTATGCGTACTGTATGCATCCTGTATGTCTACCTTGTTGAGCTGGTACTGCTTCTGCTTCTCCAGGAAGTGCTGGTGCTGCTGCTGCATGACCAGCTGCTGGAGGGCCTGCGGGCTCTGGGGCAGCGGCGCCGACTGGGTGCGGCTCAGGGGCCGGTGCCGCGGCAGCTTGTTCACCGTGCGCATGTTGTTGGACACCCGCTCGCCCGTCACCAGTGGCGACTGGCCATACATGGGCACTGTGGGCGAAAAAAAGAAGAAAGACGGCATTAGCGACGCCCGTTAGCGACGCCCGTTCACGGAGCTCGGCGGTGCAGTGCGGACAGCTCAATATTTTGCACGCTGTTGTCAGTATCACCCATCTCATCTACAGAGTAACTGAGCTGACTTTTTATTTATCTACCATTTCAAAAAAAAACATTTCAAAGTGATTTATATCCTGTGGTAAACTAATCTTACTATGTCCTACTGTGTGCTAAAACTTTAAAAGTGAGTCTGAGAGCATTTCTCACAATAAAGATGCCATGGCAGTGTATTCTCTCCCTATGGTATTTCAGTGCAGGTGGCGAGGGGAGGCATTATTGCACCATGAAGTCAGATAACAGTCCCATAAGAGTCTGAGCACTGCCAACTCCCGGTGCAGCAGTTAGACGGTAGTGCGAGCGAGGCTCTAACACTGTCATCTATATCTGCAGAGAGTCGCACCGTTTTACAGCCGCATATAAAAGCCAACATAAAACACAACATCATCTGGACCATCCTTGGAGAGGACTAAAAGAGTTCTGACCCAAATAGCATGCCAAACTTTTAGTCTACTCTGCTGATGGCCCTAATGGTGGTGATGGGTATCATCTGAGTGTGTGTGTGTGTGTGTGTGTGTGTGTGTGTGTGTGTGTGTCTGTGTGTGTCTGTGTGTGTCTGTGTGTGTGTGAGAGAGTGAGTGAGTGTGTGTGTGTGTGTGTGTGTGTGTGTATAGGTAAGTGCATGAAGGTGAATGTAGGTGTATGTGAATGTGTCTTTATGTACTTATTTGAGAGAGGGTCTATGTCTGAGTGTGTGTGTGTGTGTGTGTGTGTGTGTGTGTGTGTGTGTGTGTGTGTGTGTGTGTGTGTGTGTGAGTGTGTGTGAGTGTGTGTGTGTGTGTGTGTGTGTGTGTGTGTGTGTGTGACTGTGTGTATGTGTGTGTGTTTGTGTGCACACTCGCGCGTGTGTGTTTGTACCTGCGAGCAGCGCGCTCTGCTGCCGCGCCTGTTCCAGGAGCAGCACGTGCTGCAGGAGCGAGGAGTGCGAGTGCGAGTTGGTCTGGGGCCCCTCGGCGTCGTGGGGGGCCCCGGGCGGGGGCAGGCACGCCGGCAGCGACGTGGTGCTCACAAACTTCCCCGTCAGAGCGCCGCCCTGCCGCAGCGACTGGAGGGCCAGCCGCTCCGCCTCCTGCAGCTTCTGGGAAGCCTGGGGGTCAGCAGCAGTGGGCAAAGGTTCATTGCAATCACACGCGACACTGACCACTCTACATGGGCAGTAGCAGGACAGTAAAGGCACAGACACACACAATGGTGTGATTACGGTCTCGATATGCGAGGGATATGTTACGCTAGAGGATGTAAACCTCCGCTACAGTGCTTGGGTGACAGTAGTGTGAAAAGGAACGGTGATACAAGTTAGGTTGTAGGGAGTTTAATTGATTTGCAGGAAGAATAATATGACTGGCGAGTAATATGTGGAAATGATAGTACAAGGGGAACATTTCAGTTGCTCCTAGAGTTTCCTGCGTAGACCATATACTGTATGGGCACGTGCTCACTGCTCAAGAGTCTACAAATGGAGTATAAATGACTAACATACTGCATACAGAAACTAAGCTGACATTAGAGTAGGGTTATGACACTAAGCACTGTGGTGTGGGGTATAGGAGGAGGGAGAGAGGGACCGTGTGTGTGGCTGGACAGTTGGGTGTGGGGTGTAAAACTGGCACTGGGGTGTGGCTGGTACTCACCGTGATGTGCGAATTGGCAGGCAGGCCCAGCGAGATGTTGGGGAGCGAGGGCGACGTGTAGAGAGTCAGGGGGCTCACCGTCCCGTCCGCGTTCAGAGACTGGTGGAGAGATCGCAGCTGCTGCAGGGGGAGGCAAGAAAGGAAGGGACAGGAAGAGAAGAGGAGATGGGAGGGAGGGAGAGAAGGAGAGAGAGAGAGAGAGAGAGATAGAGAGAGAGAGATAGAGAAAGAGAGATCCATAGAACGAGAGAGGAAGTGGGATGAATGGATGTGAAGGGATGGCAAGGAAGGAGCCTCCAAGTTTAAACCCCCATACAATACACAGAACAAGCAGCATGACTATACTTTATCATTAAAACATTAAACACGTGCATTTTCGAAAGATAGATATGTTGCCTGAATAATGTTTTCCTTCTAACTTCTAGCACTGTGAATCACCAGTCAGAATCACCGATTAAATAAAACATTATGGAGCGAGACCGGGAAACAGAGAGGGAGAGAGAGAAAAAAAACAGTGAAAGGGGAGAAAGTGTGTTTGTGGCGAACTGCCCTACTTGGAAGAAGAATGATGTCACCGTTCTATTCTTCGCATTAGTGAATTTGCCGGCTGGATGCAGAGCTGCCGCGGCGCCGCAATAACGAACTCCGCGCGCTATTTCAGAGTCATAACGGCAGTGCTATTTCGGAGAACTAACGCCAGTGCACCGCAAGCTAACTAGGTGGCCGTTATGTCATCATCATCATCGCCGTTGTCGATCCGCTAGAGTGAAAGCAATGATGTGTATGAGCGAGCATATTTCACTGCCAAGACTCCCCAACATTACATTTTATTTCTTTATGTGCGCGAGCGTGTGTGTGTGTGTATGCCCTAGTTTCTCGCGAGGACTATTTGGAGCCATGCGCACAGGAGGAAAAGCACTTCAGAGAAGCGGCTATTACAGTATATGCTATTATGCCGCAGTCTGTGTCGCGTTTTTCAAAGGCATCGAGGTGTGACCACATGAATGGTAAAATGACTTCACCAAATGTGCAGGTCCTTAACGTAGTCTCCAATTAAGTCATTAACACAGGGCACCTCGCTGATGAGGAGAATGAGAGGCCATATTAAGTCACACTAGTAGTAAAATGATAATGAATTTCCAACACGTTCATCCAATTTAGCATGGTGTTAGCCTATTTTTGGGTGGCTACAATTTAAGGTCTACCTCTACAAAGCCAGACACTTTTAAAAGAGACACTATACCCACTAACAGTGATTTAACTCAATTTTTAAAGTCAATTATATCTGCTATGCGTCATGTCTGCCTAATACATCCATATTCACATGTATCCCACTCCCTTTAGCGGCTCATTTGTGGCAACGCTTCCAGTCTCTCCATACCCACCCCTCATGCCTAGCTCCTTCAAATGAATGTGTGGAGAGATCTGTGCTGGGGCCTGGCAGGCAGCGTGGCAGTAACACAGTGACGAGAGTCACGAGCGTGTCAACTTGACCAGAAACATCTAGTATTTCTGCAAACCCACTGCCGTCTAGCTAGCATAACGGTTTCCATGGTGTGGCGGTAAAACGAGGCCATGTTCGAATGCTCGCCAGTCTGACGGAGGGGCACGTTGACCTTCACGCTCCTGCTCTAGCTGAGGCGGGGAGTGCAGTCAAGGCTGCGGGCCTGCTCACATCCTTTAACTTGTTAGGTCACTTAGACACACACAGACGCAGGCACACAAGCATGCACACACACGCACACACACACACACACACACACACACACACACACACAGACTCATGCACACACACAAAAACACACAGACGCACACACACACACACACACACACACACACACACACAGTGCCTGACTCAAACAGGTCTCAAACAAGAGTCTCTCACCTCAGCGTGGATGTTGGGGACGGAGCCGCTGGAGCCGTTCTCGGCGATGGCGCTGTTGGAGCTGTTGGGAGAGCTGGGCCCAGAGCCAGGGGCGCTGCTGCACATGGACGACACTGGACACACAAAACAACCGCAATCAGTGAGCGGCAGTCCACACAGTAGCCTACAGCCGCTACAGATCTGCACACAACAACACCACCTTTGGTCCAACAGCCATAACCAAAGGTGTCCAAAGATCATAACCGACAACAAACACAGCAGTCAGCCATCCACACACTGACTCTTAAAGAGACCTTTGTCAGATTCAGGCCATATAGGTATCGTTTTGAAGGTTGATTATGCCCCTTCCTGAAAACGTAATAACTATGATTTTGATCATTTGGACAATGTGACTGATTTCGCCGTGGAAGGTCACATATCAGTTCTATAGAGAGAGCTTCAGATGGACCACAGTGGAGACCACAGCATACACACGGCCAAGGGAGAGCTACTCTGCTGTCCAGAACCTGGACTGGAGTGACCTGGCTGTGACCTGGCCGGGGTCAGCCAGACCAGTATACATCACACCAGACAAGCCTACGAGACCAGTGCAGGACACCAGGCCAGGTCCTGGGGCCTGATCGTCACTCGCTGACCCCTCGGTGAACCCTGGGGCTGGGTCCTGCGTGAGCCTGCCCTGAACAATCTCTAAATTCTATCTGACGGGCGGACGCAGGGGCGAAAAGAGGATGAAGGTCTTCCTGTTGCTGAGAGGCAGAGATGAAGACTGCTCTCCTGTCTCAATGATATCACCTATCTATTTGACACACACACACACACACACACACAGACACACGCACACACACGCACACACACACACAAAGACAACCCTTAAATACTAAGCAGGGGCTAATCCTAGTAAATCTTCCTCTCTTCTTATTTCTATATCCAAGTGCCCCCCCTCATCCCCCCCCAGGCCCCCCTACTAGCAAAGCGGCTATTCCTGTCTGCCCTCTATCAATCTATTTAAAACCTCACAGTGCTCGTGCAGCTGAAGACATCTTCTCGCCGCCTCTTTTGCAATCACATCAAATGAGGGTTAAACCGGAGCAATATCAGTCAGACACAAACAAACAGATGAATGAAAGAAGCACGCGTTGCACACACCCATAAAAGGCAGGTGTTAGAGAATATCGGCGGCAGCTCTA
>NC_084996.1:8176937-8189437 GCF_963854185.1 Sardina pilchardus | reverse complement strand
CATCTCAACTGGACTCATCACATCAAACACTCATCTCAACCGGACTCATCACATCAAACACTCATCTCAACCGGACTCATCACATCAAACACTCATCTCAACCGGACTCATCACATCAAACACTCATCTCAACCGGACTCATCTCATCAAACACTCATCTCAACCGGACTCATCTCATCAAACACTCATCTCAACCGGACTCATTACATCAAACACTCATCTCAACCGGACTCATCTCATCAAACACTCATCTCAACCGGACTCATCTCATCAAACACTCATCTCAACCGGACTCATCTCATCAAACACTCATCTCAACCGGACTCATCTCATCAAACACTCATCTCAACCGGACTCATCTCATCAAACACTCATCTCAACCGGACTCATCTCATCAAACACTCATCTCAACCGGACTCATCTCATCAAACACTCATCTCAACCGGACTCATTACGTCAAACACTCATCTCAACCGGACTCATCTCATCAAACACTCATCTCAACCGGACTCATCTCATCAAACACTCATCTCAACCGGACTCATTACGTCAAACACTCATCTCAACCGGACTCATCTCATCAAACACTCATCTCAACCGGACTCATCTCATCAAACACTCATCTCAACTGGACTCATCTCAACTGGACTCATCTCATCAAACACTCATCTCAACCGGACTCATTACATCAAACACTCATCTCAACCGGACTCATCACATCAAACACTCATCTCAACCGGACTCATCTCATCAAACACTCATCTCAACTGGACTCATCTCATCAAACACTCATCTCAACCGGACTCATCTCATCAAACACTCATCTCAACCGGACTCATCTCATCAAACACTCATCTCAACCGGACTCATTACGTCAAACACTCATCTCAACCGGACTCATCTCATCAAACACTCATCTCAACCGGACTCATCTCATCAAACACTCATCTCAACTGGACTCATCTCATCAAACACTCATCTCAACTGGACTCATCTCAACTGGACTCATCTCATCAAACACTCATCTCAACCGGACTCATTACATCAAACACTCATCTCAACCGGACTCATCACATCAAACACTCATCTCAACCGGACTCATCTCATCAAACACTCATCTCAACCGGACTCATTACATCAAACACTCATCTCAACCGGACTCATCTCATCAAACACTCATCTCAACTGGACTCATCTCATCAAACACTCATCTCAACTGGACTCATCTCAACTGGACTCATTACATCAAACACTCATCTCAACCGGACTCATCTCATCAAACACTCATCTCAACTGGACTCATCTCATCAAACACTCATCTCAACTGGACTCATCTCAACTGGACTCATCTCATCAAACACTCATCTCAACTGGACTCATCTCATCAAACACTCATCTCAACTGGACTCATCTCATCAAACACTCATCTCAACTGGACTCATCACAACTGGACTCATCTCATCAAACACTCATCTCAACTGGACTCATATCATCAAACACTCATCTCAACTGGACTCAGCTCAATGGGATTCAGTTCAGCAGATTTTTCAGCCTCAGTGTTGCTTACAGTCACTCACTCAGTCAATCATCCCATGAACTCGCCTCACTCACTCACTGACTCAACCAATTACTCAATCAATCATATAATTAGCCAAAGACCCAAAACACTCACCAGCACTTCTGGGTGAAGGAATGGTTTAGTCCGCCAGGGGTGGGATCTTTTTTGCTCAGGAGGAACTCCTGCAACTTCAACTTGACCTCAGTGCTGGCAATGGCACCTGTGTTAACACACACACACACACACACACACACACGCACCACATATGAGCACAAAAACACAAACACACACACACACACACACACACATGCACCACACATGAGTACAAAAATACAAACACACACACGCACTCACACCAATACTTGTGAACACAAGCCGACCACCTCTAATAGGAAACCCCTAACATGCGGTGGCTGCGGTTGACAAGAGTTGCCGTTCCAACACTGCTAAGGCCATTAGGTAATTTGATTAAGCGGGTCTTGACAAGGACTTAAAGATTACATTACTGAAACATCTACTGTTGAAATGTTGTTTCCATAAGCTCATTGGCTCAAGCAGGCCACACTTTAGAGAACCAGCCCACTGGGGAAACCAGGGGTATAAGTACTCTACTAACCTGCACCATGACCTGAACTATTGACAGGACTAGAGGGACCAAAGAGGTGCTGAGAGAGGGCTGTTCAGCCTGTATGAGCTTCATGACTGCTCCATATACATCTTACTGGGGCCTAATTGGCTGGTGTTTTTAGCAATAAATCAGTGGCTGTTTGAGTGCAGTTGCCCCTTCCCTCTTATGACTGTGGTGTGTGATTGGTTGGAGTGTTGAGTAAGAGCTCTGTCATTGGCTGGAGTGTGATGTCAGGAGCTTGTGATGGTGACGTTGGTGTTAACATTAGTGTGTGATCTCTGAAATTGGCTGATGTGTGATATACAATATGCACTCTATGATTGACTGGCGTGTGGTGTATGCGCTCTGTGATTGTCTGGAGTGTTGTGTATGCACTCCGTGATTGGCTAGCATGTGGCTCATGCGCTCCGTGATTGGCTGATGTGTGGCGTGTGTGCTCTGTGATTGGCTGATGTGTGCCATATGCGCTCCGTGATTGGCTGGCGTGTGATGTATGTGCTTTGTGATTAGCTGGCATGTGGCGTATGCTCTCTGTGATTGGCTGGCGTGCGGCGTGTGCTCTCTGTGATTGGCTGGCGTGTGGCGTGTGCTCTCTGTGATTGGCTGGCGTGTGGCGTGTGCTCTCTGTGATTGGCTGGCGTGTGGCGTGTGCTCTCTGTGATTGGCTGCGTACTCTCTTTGCCCTTCTCCTTGTTGCGCAGCATGATGAGCTGCTGCTCCAGACGCTGCTTCTCCAGCTCCTCGTGCCGCTGCAGCTCCAGCTTACGCTTCTGCTCCAGCTCCTGCTGACGCTTCACCGCCAGAATCTCCTGCTGCTGCTGCACGCATGCACACAAACACACACACACACACACACACACACACACACACACACACACAATACAAACACACACACAGAGAGAGAGAGGGAAACAAATGTGCACAGAAGATAAAGTGACAATAGTATTTACGACAGCAGCAAAGTTTCACAACAGACTAAAGGTAAAAAGTGAGGGTGGAAAGTAACTCATAGAGGATGGAAAGTAAACACACCTCCCTACACACACACACACACACACACCCATGCACACACACACACATAGACATACACACCTACACATACACCCACACCCACCCACCAACACATCCCCACCCCCCACACCCACCTTGAGGTGCTCCTGCAGCTGGACCTCGTGCTGGCGCGTCAGCACCTCGTGCTGCTTCTGGAACTCGGCGAAGAGCAGCTGCTTCTGCAGCTCCTGCTGCTGCTTGAGGAGGAGCAGCTCGTGCTGCAGCTGCTGCTCGGTCAGCGCCGGGTCCATGCCCACGCCCACGGCCACGCCCAGCGCGCTCAGACGCACCTCGCCGCGCAGGTCCGTGCGCAGGTCCACCGCCACGCCGCCCCCTCCTCCTCCTCCTCCTCCTCCTCCTCCGCTGGACGCGTTGGCGGGATTGCCTCCGCTAACGCTCCCGGTGCCGGCGTTGTTGCCACCGCCGCTGCTGCAGCGGTCACTTCCTCCTCCTCCTCCGCCACCGCCGACGATGCTCACGCCGCCGCCGCCGCCTCCGGGACCCGAGTCGCCCACGGGGCTACGCAGTCCGCCCGGTAACGACGTTTTCATGTCCACTGCTGAGAGGTCGAGAGACAGCAGCAGAGAGAGAGAGAGAGGGATGGAGAGAGATAGAGAGTAGGAGTAGGAGATCAGAGGGGAGAAAAAAACAAAGGAAGATGACATTAACATCAGTCCTCTCCAGTCTGACATTTCTGCCCTCTTCAAAACCACAAGCAGCACACATCTGAGAGACCTGATTCTGGACCAGCCTTCAGCAGATGGTTCACTGATTCTCAGAATAGTTCTGCTTCCTGGTGCTAAACAAATGTTCTCTGCCATTGTCATTTACAGACTGCACTGTGATGGACCATACACTTTATTTACGCTGCTGTACAATATGTGATTCTGTAGAGCCTTACTACATTTGTTTACTGCTATGACACACACACACACTCATACTGTAAACATACACAACTGCAAGTGACTGAGCCAACGACAAATGAATCAAAGCAGCGCTGTTCTAAAAGCAGGAAGAAATCCTCGCGCCTGCAAAAGGACACGCCAAAGCTCAGGCGTCACGCCTCACACACTGACCTCATGCAAAAATGTGACATTCACGGTGCCCAGAATAGCCCGGGCATGCCACCACGCGGAGCACCGCTGAATCCTGTGGCATGAAATCCATCCGCCCCTCCGCCAATGCGCCGGACAAGCACCGTACACATTTCTCACACACACACAACAGGCACACCCGTGTGTGTGTGTGTGTGTGTGTGTGTCGCTCGGGCAAGGCTGCTGCAAGCCACAGCGCAGGACTGACCTTCAGCTTTACAGGAATCGATCGGTCAAGCGTCCCACAATGCAGGTACTATACCAACGCCACGTACTCACACTCATGCTCGCTCTCTCTTTATTAATCGCTCTGCCACACGCACACACACTTTCTTTCACACTATGGGCGATTATGCCGTGCGTCATGAAGGTACTGTATAACACAGAGAGAGAGAGAGAGAGAGATCATCTGCATAGAGCTTCTCTGGAGCTGCACCATGTTGACCATGGCAAACTCCGGCCTTCTGTTTGTTTTGAAACATGCAACCGCGGTCATGGGCAGGGTCCATGCGCTGAGTGTCACAGGTCAGTACGCCTACCAGGAAACACCACGCTGATGTTAGCGCATGTCCATACATCGATGAGATCGAATTTTCTCTCTCTTTCTCTCTGTCTCTCTTCCCTTTTGTCGATTCTGTCTTACTCCATCTCTGTTTTCTTGTCTGTCTGTCTATCCGTGTTCAGGTTAAATCATCTCTCTTTTCTCTCTCTCTCCCTCTCTCTCTCTCGTATGCTCTCTCTGTGTCTTTCTCTCTATATATATATCTTGTATTTTCTCTCTCTCTCTCTCTCTCTCTCTCTCTCTCTCTCTCTCTCTCTCTCGTATTCTCTCTCTACTCTTGGTCTCCTGTAACTGGACGCCACAGTGTGAGTGTGCACTCCTGTTGTGCCTGTGAGCCCCTGCCGCGCCGTGGGCATCCGCGCGCCACTGAGCCGCAGCTCTGGGCAGCAGACCAGCGCGTGGGGGCTAATAATAGCGGGCGGCTATCGACGCGGCGGCGGCGGCCGGGCCTTTGCGTAACCACCCAGGGGGAGCAGAGAGAGAGAGAGAGAGAGAGGCGCGCCAGGGAACGGAGGGACAGGGGGGACTGATGACAGAGCGCTGCCAGAAAACAGCTCCCTGATCCATGGGGGTGTGTTCAGCAGCTGGAGTGTGTGTGGGTGTGTGTGTGTGTGTGTGTGTGGGTGTGTGTGGGTGTGGGTGTGGTGGTGTGTGTGTGGGGGGGTCTGCATGTTTTTGGTGAGTGTGTATGCACACATGCATATACACACACACTCACCAAAAACATGTAGACCCCCCCACATTATGTGAATGTATGTGTGTCATGTGTATATGCATGTTTATGTGTGTGTGTGTGTGTGTGTGTGTGTGTGTTTTGTTTGTTTGTATGTGACGTGTATATGTTGAGCTAATAGAGGGAGGACTGAGAGCCAAAGGATGGTATTAAGGCCTTGTATCCAGGCCAACAGTGTGCAGCCCTACTGACGAACTATGTGTGTGTGTGTGTGTGTGTGTGTGGATGTGTGTGTGTGTGTGTGTGTGTGTGTCCAGCACTCCGGTGCAGGACAAGGGATGAGGACACTGAGGTTTGTTTCCCCCTGAGTCTGCGTTTGTGAGCGTGCGAGGGAGGAAATGAGGGATTATCTGACGGGCACAAAGTTAGCGGCCTGATTCGGAGCATTCCTGCGTCAGCGCTTTCAGCTGCCATCAGTGTCAGTGGGCCAAGGAGTGCTACAGTACCTGATGAGGCTGACCTCCTAGCCAGGCCCTCCCTGCCTTTGTCTCTCTACTGGACACCTCACGTCCACCCAGTGCCCTGCAAAGTCTCGTTTTAGCCCAATCAGTCAAAGTCATTAAAAACCCAAAACCCATTCAATTAAAATAAAAAAACAAATGTAGTTTATAAGAACCTTGCAACTGCCAGTGCCTTTCAATCTGTGACTTTTTTTTATTGAAAACTTCAGCTGCTACTCTCCCTTTTTTAAATCGTCATGATTATCTCGTTTACCAAGAGGCTAAGACAGACAGATGGCCATTTTCTTGGGCAGGCGAGGCGAGGTGATTTCTTGGGCAAAGGTGGACAAAGCCCTTCCAGGAAAGCACGGGGTCAGACTTAAGGGGAGCTGATAAGTGTTGTGGAGACCGAACGAGGCAGTAAACAGAGGACAGGAGAGAAGGGAGCACCACGGGGTACTACTACCGGGTATGGGTCTGCGAAGAAGAAGAGAAGGAGTGGAGAGAGGGGGAGGAAGGAGGAGGGAGACTGGGGAAGGAGGAGAGGAGAGGAGGAGTGGAGAAGTGGAGGAGGAGAGGAGACAAGAGGAATAGAAGGGCTGTCAACTCTGACGATGTGTCAAACAGGGAGTGGACTTCCACGGAACGCTCCACCCTGACTGAAACATGCAGAGGAGTGTGAGCGTGCCATACAGCACGGGGAGTGAGGAGATTATCACCATGTGTCACCACTGGTGTGTGTGTGTGTGTGTGTCTGTTTACACACGTGGGAATGACACATCCATTAAAAAACAGATAAATTAAAAAATATTTGACTGATTTCAAAATGTTATTGTAAATGTATGAGTGAGAACAACTAACGTAACAAATAACAAAACACTGAAATGTCACCAACTGCATGCTGTCGTCGAGCTCAGAGATGGCTGCTTGTTTAGGCGACCCCTTAACACAGTCGCCACTATTCGCATGAGGCTACCCTGCGACTGCCCCCAGCTGAGCCAGCATGGCTCCCTGCTCTGCTTGGCTGCGCATCTCTCCGGCCTCCGCTTCCCCTCTGGCTGGTCCACAGCTGCTAAACTGTGTCACAATGTCAGTGAAACTGGCCCGAATCTCCGCAGCCGGCCCGGCCAGCCAGCCAGCCAGTCAGCCAGCCGGCCCTGAGGACTCTCCTCTGCTCTCCTCTCCTCTCCTCCGCTGCCCTCTGCTTGTTCTACCCTTCACTTCTCCTCCTCCTCCTCTCTCTGCTCTCCATCTCTCTTCCTTGTTTTTTTTTGTGTCTCTCTCATTTTCTTCAGTCCCAGGTGGGCGCAGTGCAGGAAAACATGCCATGCTGAAGATAAATGAGCCAGTGCAAGCAGCAGGCCTCTCCTCTCCACTCCTCTCCTCTCCTCCTCTCCTCCCCTCCTCCCCTCCCCTCCCCTCCTCTCCTCTCCCTCTCCATGCAGAAATTAATGGGCTGCTTGCTCCATAAACAGCATGCAAGCACTTCAGCTTGCAAAAATGACACGGGTCCTGTCGGCTGCCCGCTCTCAGTTTGCACTCACAACATCAACAACTTCAACAATAACAGCAACAGCAACAACAGCAACAACAACGACACAACAGTAAGGGCAACAGAAAGAGCTGGCCATCACTTTCACTTTCAACATGAAAAGGGCCATTTTTATTGCAGTTGCTTTCTATTAATAGCAGTTCTGCATTATTACATATCGGCTTTGCTCCATCAGCACCTTGTTCAGGTAGTCCGTAAACTGAGCAGCCCTTTTCTGGGCCGGCTGAACTTGGGGTGTGGCGGGTGAGAAGCACCATGTGGGGAAGCACAGGATTGCGGGATAATTCCCAGTGTGCTGACCTTGAGGTTTGTTTCTGGAGCGTGCCGGAAAAGCCAGAGCAGCCGGCCGGCGCAAGACGACATGAGATCATGCGATCGGCTCAGTCGGCGCTGCCAGCGGATCCTCGACTCACCCTGGCTCCGCCGCAAAGTAGCCGCCACCAGTTTGCCCACAAGCCAGCAATCCTTGCCGAAGTCTGGCGGAAGCCATCAGCTTACCCCCTTCCCCCCCCCCCCCCACACACACACACACACATACCCCCCCGCACAACAAACTAGATTACCCTTCTCGATCGGATGGCCTAAAAATAGCCTCGCCCAGAAGCGATCGACCGCGTCAAGCGTTTGACGTCAGCCACACTCCGTGGCCACGAGGTCGCCGGTGCAGGGGTGCGAGCCAGCGGGGATTAGTCCAGTTCCTCCAAGACACCTCCACAGAAAATCCCTCGCTTTCCATGAACGAGCTTAGGTTCATGGCATCTGTCATGACTGCTAATGCACATGCAGGGGCACTCTTTTTTCTCTCTCTCTCTCTCTCTCTCTCTCTCTTCCTACACTTGTCTTTCTTTGTCCCTTTCTTTTTTTGGACGGACAGGCTTGACCGGCAAAAGCTGCACTAAAAGACAGTAAACTACTCGAGAACTTGGCAATGCTCGGGAAGGCACTTTTTTTTGCGAGATGGCTCCCTATTTTTAGATGTGTATTCATGGAGAATGCTTGAGCAACTCAACTGTATGTGTGTGTGTGTGTGTGGGGGGGGGGGGGGGGGGGGGCAATGTCTCTCACGCAGAGTCTTACCAGCCGCTGGAATGCCCCAGGAAAACTACCGACAAACCTAAGGGGGCTTTGGATGGCCACAAGAAGAGAGAAAAGCCCTGTTTGCAGGGAGTGGCGCGCCAAAGCGCCCTTCGTTGCATTTCCCAGACTTTGCTACAGGTGATGCAGAACCACTTCTTACAGTGTGTCGGTGAAAACAAACCAAAGCGGCAGAGAGAAGAAAGCGCAAAGATCGATCCGCACCCACAAAAGACAAAGCCGTAAGATCGCATCAAAGAGGAGACAAAAAAATGCCTCTGTACTCATCTCAGATCTCCCAAAAAAAGAAGGGTTGCGTAAACAAGCTGGACTACAGCTCTTCCAAGGAACCCAGACAGAGATGCAGCCTCCCTGACACACACACACACACACACACACACAAAAAGAGTTCAGCTCCAGTTCAGACGTCTGGAGAAAGCCAAACTTCAATGCACTGCGGCCTTCATTACCAGGGAAAAGAAAAGATTACAAAAGACCAAACATTCTGGTTTTAACCCCCGACTCCAAAACACACACACACACACACACACACATACAGACACACACACATACAGGGGTGCTTTGCCATTTCAAACCAAATCCTTCAGTGCTTTCAGAAGCCACAGCGTTGTAGATGATGCCAAGAAAAACAGCCCGGAATCACAAGCAAAAATAGTGCTTCCAAATTAAGCATACAAGTAGCTTTAGGCCCTCACAGTGTTTTCACGTTAGAGAAAGAGAAAGAGAAAGACAGAGAAAAAGAGAGAAAAGAGACCCAAGCAGAAACGGACAGAGTGAGACAGGAGAGGAAGAGAAAGAGAGACACAAACAGCTGGTGAAAGCAGAGAGAGAGAGAGAGAGAGAAGAGCAGAGGATAAACAGAAACGGAGAAAGAAAGAAAAGTCAGTGAAAGAAAGAAAGAAAGAAAGAAAGAAAAGAAAGAAAGACACATCTGGGTGCAGACGGATAGAGAGGGAGATAGAGGAGGGGAGCAGTGAGGCCCGGGCTGCGCGGGTCCCCCCCTGTGACTGGACTGGACGGCCCTGGCCTCTCTGTGCTGAGAAACTGGGACAAAAGGCCAGGAGTATTCACAGGCTCCAGAGTGCTATATGCGCTGCGAGGGAATCCAATTAGCCCACTGTGATAAGTCATACCGAACAGCTCACCAGGCCAGCCAGCCTCCCAGGAGCCCGGCGACGGAGGGAGGCCAGGGAGGAAGACATGGAGGGAGAGAAGACGAAAACTGACAAAGAAATCAGAGAAAGAAGGAGAGAAAGAAAGAAAGAAAGAAAGAGAGAGAGAGAGAGAGAGAGAGAGAGAGAGAACTTTCAGGTGGTGCTCCAGATTGTGGTACGTCCATTCTCTACGGCGTTGTTGCAAAGGAGAGAATGAAATCAAATGGCTGCGCTACCGAGAAGAGTGAGAATCCCACCCAAATGTGCAGACACAAAACAGAGCGCAGACAAGCTACAGCTACCTCCTGTCAGCAGGAGACAGGAGAGGTAGAGACAGAGCAAGAGAGAGAGAGAGAAGGAGAGAAGGAGAGAAGGAGAGGGAGGTAGAGAGAGGGGGAGAGGTGAGGAGAGGGGGAGAGAGAGGTAGCTCCTCATTAAAGATAAATGCTCTGTTGCATAATGCTTGTGCAGGGTTTCCAGGCAGAAATGGAAGAAGGGCAGACATGATGGATGGATAAAGGAGGAGAGGGGAAGAGAGAGAGAGAGAGAGAGAGAAAGAGTGAGAGGGAGCCAGAAAGAGGAAAAAAAGGACAACAGAGAGAGAGGAGCAGCTGAAAAAAAGGAGAGGCTTCTGGTCAGTGGTTGCTAGCGAGGCTCAGGATTGCAGCGGTGATAGTGGAGCGTTTAAATGTACTCATCAGATTATAGTTAACTCCATGGATTACTGTAATGGCCTGGACCAGCCGCACTAAAAATAGCTCTCCTCCCGCTCCGCACTCCCGCCTCCCAACCCCCCCCCTCCCCCCCTCCATCGCTCAGACACTCCGCTTTCCTCCTCTCCTCTGTTCTCCTCTGCTCCCACTTTCCCTCTCACTCATCCATCCCTGTCTATCCCTTTCTTCTGTCCTTCATTTGATTATAGGTGTGTATATATAGCGAATGTTTACAAGTTATGTGTTCGTCTCACACATTTGGCAGAATTTGTGTAATCCTCCATACTGTGTTTACATTTGTTTGCGCATTTGCGTGTATGTCTGTGTGTGTGTGTGTGTCTGTAAGTCGTGTTTGATCTGTGTGTGTGTGTGTGTGTGTGTGTGTGTGTATGACTTGGAAAACTCCTGATCTAATAGCTGGCAGAGCCATCCTCTGCACTCTCACTGGAGTCCCAGTCCTCTGGATAGAACCGGAGAGGAATCATTTCTCTCCCATCAGCCACTCAGACTAATTAGGTCAGAAGAACAGAGGAACCGCCGCCTCTGGAACCACTCTGGCTCTGGTCCAGCACAGATCCGTTCCACAGTTCCAGTTCTGCCAATGGAACCCTGCGCATGTGGCAGGGGAGACACACTGCCCATCGGTCAGAGGGAGAGAACGAGGGTCCCGGGGACCACATTCATGCTGTCTCTTAGCTGCTGGGAAATCCCTATGTCTGTGGTGTGTGTGTGTGTTTGTGTGCATGTGTGTGTGTGTGTGTGTGTGTGTGTGTGTGTGTGTGTGTGTGTGTGTGTGTGTGTGTGTGTGTGTGTGTGTGTGTGTGTGTGTGTGTGTGTGTGTGTGTGTGTGTGTGTGTGTGTGTGTGTGTGTGTGTGTGTGTGTGTGTGTGTGTGTGCATGGGTTTGTGTGTGTGTATTTGTTTTGTTAGAAGTTATTTTGAGCTCTGATTCCCATTATGCTTTGCTGCTACCCCACTGACAGGCTTGTGATATGCTTTGAAGCTTCTCTGAGTTTTATAAACACACACACACACACACACACGCACACACAGAGGAAACACAGGGTTTAGCAGTGAACCAAAGCCTTCCCTCACCACCTTCCATATCAAAATGGCTGCCTATTTTGTGTGCTAGCGCATCTGAAATCCCCCTGCACACCTTCCCCCTGCCGACACTCTTCGTCCACCTCTCTACCAATCCTTCCTTCTCAACTCTATCATTCTCTTCATCTCTCATTCCCTCTGACTATCTGTCTCTCTCACTCCCTCTGTCTGCCCAACTCTCCTACTCGTTCACTTGCTGTCCTCTCTGCATTCTATCCTCTCTCTCTCTCTCTCTCTCTCTCTCTCTCTCTCTCTCTCCATCCCACACCCTCTCTCTAGCTCCTAGCAGAGATTAGACACAAGCAGTGACAGAACACAAAGTCTGCCTGCAAAAGAGAGAAAAAAAACTGGGTTATAAATAACCCTGGATTAATAATGCACTAGAGTGTAGGGGGGGGGGGGAGAGAGAGCGAGAGAGAGAGAGAGAGAGAGAGAGAGAGAGAGAGAGAGAGAGAGAGAGAGAGAGAGAGAGAGAGAGAGAGAGAGGAGGGGAGGGGAGAAGAGAAGCAGTCAGGGGAGGGGAGACGACACACACACACACACACACACACACACACACACACACACACACACACACACACACACACACACACACACACACACACACACAGCTTTTTTAAAGTGAGAGTTTCTATTTTGGGCTTTTCCACATTTTCAAGCTGAGCCACAGTTGCTCCCAGCACATCGTTCTCTCTCTGTCTCTCCCTTGCTTTCTTTCCCTTTCTCTTCTTTCTCTTCTCTCCAACAGAGTGTTGCTCCTTCTCAATATCTTCCCTCTTGCTGTCTCTCTTTCTATCCTTCTCTGTATCTATTTCTGT
>NC_084996.1:8156937-8166937 GCF_963854185.1 Sardina pilchardus | reverse complement strand
AGCGCGTCGGGTTTCGCCGATCGTGGGTGAACACTGGAAGAGGCAAAGGGCCTGCGGCGGCAGTGATGGAAGGGACTTTTCCGACAAGCGAAAGGCATTTCGACCGCAAAAAGGGGAAAAAATAAAGCAGCCCCTGTTTCCCATGCCTTCAGTCTCGAGTTTGGCCACAAACATAATTACAGACCTAGAGGACGACAAGGCTGGCCAGCTGAACCCAGAGGCCTTGGTCACTGCTAGGGGGAATCGCATGTGTGCTGCTATTAGAACAACGGACTCTGAAATAGCTCTGGCCCTGACGTGGTCCAGATCCGCGCCACATCAGTCCGTAACCTATTCCAGAATCAGGAAGTAGAGTGGGAAAGCAATGTGCTAGGCAGACTGACAGCAATGTTTTTAACCCTGACATACCAGGAAGAAGGACCAGGAATAATACGGGACTTTTACAACACGTTTGTGAACAGTACCTACCATTTAATGTGTCTGATGTATGGATAATCTATAATGACAGTGAAGAAAAACTACTATGCCAACATGTAAAATAATTATTTAAAGACCATTAAAATAGATTATGCCTATCATTCAAACAACTCTATAAGATATGCTGTAGAAAAGATGTATCAGGCAGGTCACTGAATATGCTATTACATTTTGAACAATCACTTAGTTTATCCTGTCTATAAAACATACTCACAAGTAACTGTTCTGGAGGGGCAAGTGAGCAAACATCATACAGGTCATAACCCCGATTGACAAACTTATCTATTTGAGTCTCGAAAATCTTCAGGACTTCATGTCCAATTTCTCTGAATGAGTCGACGACCTTAGCCTGGATTTCTGCACACCGCACACAATACAAAAAGGTCCTGTCAATCAACAATAATGTCTACAGCAAAGCACCATGTGATGGAGGAGCTAACAAAGCACAAAGAGGCTAAAGAAAGACATGCAGAAAGAGAGGCAGAGATAGAAGCTGGTTTCAGACATGACCTCCGCAGCATATATGGATCTTTGACAAATGGAGTTCCGACCCTTTGGGTGATTCAGATATAATGGGCGACATTATATGTGAATGACACCGACGCACATGAACAGAATCTCTGCGTGGTTGAACAGGTTGAGCGTGGTTGAACACGCACATGAACAGAATCTCCACATGTTCTTCGCTTCGTTGAGACATGGGCTCATTTACATATTGTCCATTGGAAATATTAGGAGGGGAGTAGAGTAAGAGCCGGCTAAGTTTGGAGTTCCAAGTGTTATGTTGTTCAGATACACAGCCCAACCACTTGAACCAGAACAGGCGGACTTACACCTACAGTATGTCTGAAAGCAGCTAAAGAAAGAGTAGGACAGCTGTAGACGACCCTGACCTTGTCCCCCTGTTAGGCTCCTCATTCCAATATCAGTGTGGTATTGCTCCGGCAATCAGAGGGGACAATCAATGATGCGCCTCAGTCCCAACCAACAGTGACCGGGCCCACTTATGCTGAGTTTACACTACGGGATTTCAACGACGATTTCGAGGTCAAAGACCATTGTTAGAGATTGCAGACAAAAGCACCAGATCGGGGATGAATCGGCTCTTAACCTGTGATAACAAGTTGTAATTTGTAAAAGGTCTGATAACATGATCGGACTTGAAAAGGTAAAAAATATAGCCCCGGTTGAATGGAAAGTTACTTTAACCATAGCCCTACCAGAATATGGAGCATTTCAATTCAGCACTGGATCACCAGGATCCTGCAGTCTCTCATGTGTGTGATTTCCTGATGAAACATAAAGTTTGACGAGAAAACCGATTTGTCTGAAATTTCTATTGCGTAATATAAATACCTCTGTCATGGATCAGTTGTACAGTTTGAACATACAATGACACTGACTCCCAAATACAAGAAAGTAACGCAATCTGAGCATGATCTCGATCCTAGTGAAGTTGTGTAGTCTGTACGACAACACAGAGCTTGAAGGAAGTGACTGACCAGGAACCCCCAGTCAGCCAATGGCCTGTTTTCCGGTAACCAGCATCATCAAACTGATCAATCCCAGATCAAACCCTGATCAAACCCATAAATAAATATTACCTGACTTATCAGTCTGGAAACTGAGTTGAAAATGAGGCGTGAAATGTCAGTTAGATTTTGGGAAGAAAAAAAAGAAAGAAAGCTAGGATGCTAGGATGCTAGGATGCTAGGATGCTATGGCTGCATTGGTTTCAATGCAAAGAAACAGCTAGAGCCCAACATGAAACAAAACAAAAGCAAAACAACGGTTCTTCAGTTCGCAACCATTTATTAGATCACTCATGGGTTTTTTTCGCCTAAGCTCTGCGACGGGGCCCGTATAGATTTATTTTGAGATAGATTTGGATATTTAATCCCCCAAAGGCAGGCTTACGGGGTCAGAGGGCTAGATCGCTCATTAACGAAGGGAAGATAGAGACCCGAGGTGAGGCAACAATCGGTCACCCACGCCACACTGCTGTGCATCGGTAATCCACCTAATCCATAACCATTTGCCTGAATGCGAGGGCTGCCTGTTTCCATTGCATAATCGAGGGGTTGATTAATTAAAAACATCCCATATGCCCACGGTAGCCTACCTCCAACAACTGCCCAGCAGAAGAGCAGCACGCTCTGGCTTACATCATGGCCACCACTGGACCAGATCCAGAGTTTGCAGCTTTGCTTTAGACTTTAATGTCATGCATGCTTTTATTCAAATTTGATTGACTGTGCCCCAAAACTTTGATAATCTATAATTAGAGAGCGGTGGAGCTGTTTGTATCTGCCCCCTTAGGTAGCTGACTGTACAGGAGTATAGGGCGTTGTCTGGAGGAGCTAGCACTATACATACAGCTGTTGGTGCCACGCAATATACCAACAAGAGTAATGAGAGCACATGTCAACACGCATGTCATATTAGCACCAGCCTACACTGACAGCGTGTAGGTCCTGTTACATAACACCAACACACATACATACGCACACACACACACACACACACACACACACACACACACACACACACACACACACACATACACACACACACACACACACACACATATTCAGCTAGATGCACAGACAAGACAAAAGAGAGCCTGGTTTAAATGGCAAAATAACATAACATTTGCCACGAAAAGACATTTTGTTTGGTAGTGACGACTGGCTTTTTCGTAATGCTCTCGAAAGTGAGCATTAAGTAAGGGCAACGCATTGTTAGGCCTGACAACAAAGACTCCTACACTGTGGAGCTTTAAATGGTTTCTCTGATTACCGTGGCTCCGCTTCAAAAATACCTCATCCACTTAAATACCTAAGCCAGCTCTCCTGTGCCACTGGCATACAACAATAGACCTCTTTCACACTAACCCAGCTTGCCGAAAGTAAATAAATAAATAAATGTGCAATAAGTGCAAAGTTTACAGCCCCCCCACTGTTGCATTCAAGCGCATGGAGACTTAACTCCCCAGATGGCAACTGCCTCTGGCCCACATGTGGTCCTGGTGCGGCCCTGAACAGATTGGGTCCGGGCCAAATCAGGTCCAGATCTTTTCTAGGGTCAGTGGCTAAGAGTGGCTGGGGTCTGGTTTTCACCCGTGGTTAAGAGTGAGAACTAAATTTAAATAAAATCACCCTGGCGACCCGGCATTTCCTTTTCCTGTGTTGTGTGCATGTGCTGATTTTACTGTCCACGTCATCATGGTGGAAAGCTAAAAATGTTTTCTCTGGCTGTGGAGAAATGTCTTTTACCCTTTTAAAACCTTTAGCCTAGCTTTTCGAATTTGGCTGCACTTCACAACAGAAACATTCTATACTGTCCTGTTTCTTCAAACAGGAGGAAGAAAAGAAGCGGTCATAATTAGCCACCTTCAGGTCCGCCACAACCTCTTTAATCCATCTCTATTAAGGGCTGAGGATCAGCAGCAACAGGAACGTGGAAGTGGACGAGAGGACGGACGAGAGAACGGACGAGAGGACGGACGGACGGACGGTCAGATGGACAAGCTCGCCGCAGGAACAGCGAGTTATTTGAACAGGTGTCAGGTAAACAAGGCGAAGCATGTATGCTGTGCGGGAGTGGGAAAGGGAAGAGAGAAGAAGAGAGGAGGAGGGAGGGAGGGAGGGAGGGAAGTAAGGGTGAGGAGGAGGGGTGGAGGGGGAAAAAAGCGAAGCGGCACAGCCTAGCGAGTGAACGAGCGCCCACGCAGCTCCCTCCACTGCCTGGGCCCCCGTGTTGACTCAAGCACAGGTGAGTGATGGACCGACCTTGCAGGTCTTTGACGGAAAACCATGACGTCAGTGCTGACGAAGACAAACAACACACACACACACACACACACACACACCAGATTCAAAAACTTGGCTAGTCCCAAAATGGAGCAACTGATGTTTGCTCATGGGGGCCCATGTATTTGAGACAAAGGTCCTAAAACACACTTCGCGTTTCCTAATTCAGGAGTGCCGCAGTTGGTGTTGGCTCCATTCAGTGACTGTCTCTAAATTTGGACTGCTGTGGACATTTTCAATGAATGACTAGAGAGAGAAAGGACAGAGGGAATACGTCAGTACAAAGAGCCTGTAGGAGAAGAGACCAATGCTTTCAAAGGGCTTTTATATCAGCATCACCACAACTACAACCGCTTGCTGCAAAACAAAAGCACTGAGACATGACAACATCAACCACCAGCCACAACAATACTCAACTGTCTAAACCAGACGGCTCCAAAAATAACGCAAACAAAAACTACTTCATGACGCGACTCAACATTGTAATCTCAGTCTCAGAGCTGGAGTTGACTCAACATTGCAATCTCAGTCACCAAACTGGACTAGTCTCTGCATTGTAATCACAGCCTCCAAACTGAAGTTAACTCTACACTGTAATCTTAGCCTCTAAGCTAGAACTGACAGATTGCACAGACTGAACAGCCACCACAACCAACCTACTACCACCCACCAACCAACCACCCCCTTCTACATGACTCCCTCTTCCCCAAAGGAGGCTCACCGGTGCTGGGCATGGTGGACACACCAGCCTGGGAGAGAAGCTCCAGGGACTGTTCCCTGCCGGAGACACTGTCGGAGGAGAAGCAGGATTCCGTCTCGTAGATTGTCTGCAACATCGCGCACAGTCCCGGCACGATGGGCCTCCAAAAGCATGCCAGTGTCAAAGTGCTCGAACTCCACACACCTCAAAAAATATGTGTGGAAAAAAAAACAACGACCAAAGAGAAAGTCCCACTGTGAGCCCTTGCAGTGCTAGGAACTTGGGTGCAAACTCTTTGACGATGCGACAATCAACTAGTAGGCCACCAAAACAGTTTGTTGGGGATTGTGCTGTAGCATAAACAAGAAATCTGAATCTTCACTTCAAAGACGTTCTGCAAGCTTCATGCCTTCTGTCGTGTATGGTACTTTGATGTAGGAAATGACACAGGGCAATCCCTTTGATTTCCATGGCATGAGGAAAACAAAAAGCACATGCCAGAATAAAAAACAGTCCGTCCGCAAGAAAAGTCACCTCAAAAACAGCTAAGCTAAATCTACACCGCAATCTCCTGAGAGGGGATCAAGACCCTGTGGAGATCGTATTAGAGTGACAGGAAATATCTTTAGCCAGCCGGAGCTACAAAGTTACAATCCAAAACATCCTCCACAGTCCTGGTCGGCCTTTGAAGGGGGGGCTGGGGGGGGTTAGCGTTGCAGGGAGAAGAACTCCCGGCTGAAACAGGTATTTAAAAACACCTCAGTCGACCAGCGTTAAGAACGAGAGCCGCTCCTGAGCTTCGGCGAGTACAAAAAAAAACACCGGGAGCACAGAGAGTGTAGTCCTGAGCCAGAACGGAGACTTCGCCGAGCTGTGCAGTTCTGGTCAGAGTGAACAACGCTGTAGCCACAAGTGAGGAGCGAGGGAAAGGGAACGGAACGAGAGACAGAGCGAAAGAAAAGAGACCCGGCGATAAGTAGATCACTGGGAGACTGTGCAGGATGACGCACCCTAGAACAGGAGAGTGAGTGAGTGAAAGGTAGAGAAACAGATAATATATCTCAGGAGAGACAGAGAGAAAGAGAGAGTAGGGGAGAGAGAGAGAGAGAGAGTGCTGGCCTCCTCCCCTCCTCTTTCTCTCTAGGTCTGCTTCTCGTGTTTCCTCTCCTCTCCTCTCCTCTCCTCTCCTCTGTCTGCGGATCGGCTCGAGCGGTGCAGTCGCACCTAGACTGAGAGCGGGGAGAGCTGGTCACCGTGGAGACAGCGGGGAGCAAGGAGAGTTCCAGCGGCAGCGGCGGCTCTACTCCTTCACTCCTTGTCGTCTCTCCTTCCGTCTCTCTCTCTCTCTTTCTCCGAGTGGAACACCCCTCTCTCTCTCTTTCCGTAGTGCACAACAAAGTGTTTGTGAGTGAAAGTCTCGTTTCTTCTTTTATTTTTCTCCCTCTCTGAGTTGTGTTGTTGTTTTTTTTGTTGCTTGCTTTCTCGTTCGCGTCGTTTGTGCTATATGCTGCTCGTTTCGAAACGTCGGACCCGCACTCGCTCTCACTGTGTGAGGAGACACGGCAGGAACGGTGGAGTTTACAAACACGGTGCTCTCTCTTTCTCTCTCTCTCTGTCTCTCTCCCTCACACACATACACACACACACACACACACAGAGACACACACTCGCACTCTATGTCTCCCTCCCTCCCTCTCTCTCTCTCTCTCTCTCTTGCTCACTCGTTTGCTCGCTCGCTCACACACTCTGCTCACAGCAGTCTGGAAATAGAAGAGGCAAGGCAGTCCAGAGGGGCGGGGATGTGGCTATAAATAGACGCGGGAGAGCAGAGAGCTGAGAGAGAGGGCGCACAGAGAGGGAGAGAGAGAGAGAGAGAGAGACGAGAGGAGAGAGGGGGGAGGAGCTGGAGGGGAGAAGAATGGGGGATGAGGAGGACGGGGAGGGAAGGAGAGAGGGGGGAAGAGGAGGAGGAGGAGGAGAAGAGGGAAATAGAGGGAAAGGAGGGGGGAAGGTTGCTCATGCAAATAACAAGGAGCCAATCCTGAACTGATGAATGCTTCCCAGCAGCCAATCAGAGAGTGTGTGTTGTCTGTTGTGTGTGTGTGTGTGTGTGTGTGTGTGTGTGTGTGTGTGTGTGTGTGTGTGTGTGTTTATGTCTATGGGGTGGTGAGGACGGAACCACTGCTACACCCCTTCGTGACAGAACTGCAGGACATGGAAGCTAACAGCTAATGACTAGCTGCTCATACTGACACAGTAGGCACACACAAAAACACACACTCTTTCTCTTTGTCTCTCTCTCTCTCTCTCTCGCACACACACTCTTTTGAATGAATGAGGCCCCACAACACAGATCTGCATGCACACACACACACACACACACACACACACACACACACACACACACACACACACACACAAACACACACACACACACACACAATGCACATGCAGACATGAAGCAAGGTAATATAGGATCTACGTCAGAGCAACCTGTGTGATTACCAACGGGCTCTGCATTAGCTTCTCACTGTCTCTCTCTCACACACACACACACACTCTCTCTCTCTCTCTCTCTCTCTTTCTCTCTCTCTCTCTCTCTCTCTCTCTCTCTCTCCCCACACACTGGGGTCACAACACACTGTTGGGTTAGTCTGCTGAGGCAATTTTCTGAGCTGTGTCAAATCCCGATGTGGCACATACAGCCAATCCCCCTGCCCTCCCCTTACCTAATGCATACCGCCACTGCCCTCTCCTCTTTTTGCTTCTCTCTCTCTCTCTCTTTCTTACTCTCTCCTCTCATCTTCCTCTCTCTTCTCGAGTTCCCCATTGACCAGTCTTCTTGCTCCGTCTCCCTGTCCCTCTCCTCCTCCTCCTCCTCTCCCCTCCCTTCCCTCCCTCCCTCTCTCTCTCTCTCTCTCCCTCTCTCTCTCCCTCTCTCTCTCTCTCTCTCGCTCTCTCTCTCTCTCTCTGGCCTGCTGCACCAGTTCTGCTGCTTTACAACTCTCTCACAGGCAGCCCACTCAGCTCAGCTGGAGGAGGAGGAGGGCAGAAAGCAGGCAGTTCATTAAGAAAAGAACAGCCAGCCAGGCGAGCCGTGCCGTGCCAACGAGGAGGCAGGAAACCTCATCTGAGGGGGCAGTTAGCGCCGCGAGGAAACCTTTACGCCTGCCCGTGGGCTGAGAGGGCCGGCGAGATGCACACGCTGAGATGGACACGCCTCACGGCGAAACCACCGCAACACACACACACACACACACACACACACACACACACACACACACACACACACACACACACACACACACACACACACACAGAGACACACACACAGCCACTGTCCAAATCTTTTGCATAGCCGTCCTTCACCAGCACATAGCAATGTTATTAGGAAAGGACAATGTGTACTGCTGCATCTCTGCCTCCCTGTCAGAACCGTGAAATGGCCCTTTAATAACCATGAAAAGGGGTCTTTGGTGCCCCCTATGGCTCATCAACAATCAGCTTTCAAAAACATATCTCTCGCATTTCAGCAACGTATCTGCTTGGTAGAGGAGCTTCTAAAGGGAACTTTTAACTTTCAAAAGATCTAATGACAACTCTTTCCTTTAGGCTGACACCAGTGTTACACAAGACAGCTGATCTATGGCCATACTTTAAGTTGTCCTGCAATGCTTTGCGCCTACAATCATGTGGTTGATGAGACAGTTCATTGTGTGTTTTCTGTCTCGATGGAAAAACATACGGTTAAGTTCCTAGAGTCCAAGGTCTAGGATATATTATTGTTGTGGTGGTTCCATAATGGCCTAAATATAGTGTTTGCAGGACAACTCTGGACAAACAAACCTGGCCTTGAGAGACCATAGCGCCATAGCAACAGTTTGTGGTGGTGTCATATGTTTGGATTGAAACAGTAAACCGAGGGGCTGCTATCGTCAGCCCTCGGCCAGAACCGAGCCACAGCCTTGCCAGAACTGGCCCAGAGAGGCAGCTAGTCGCCAGTGCGGGCTACCAGCGGGCTACAAGCTGCAGCCCAGTTTCTGCACACACCGAAAGCACCAGTCAAAGTTCACAGCTTCACCACTTTTGTTGTGGATGACCTAACGCCGTGGCACGGTCACTGACCCGCGCCGGAGGGGACAGAGGAGTCAACGAGGCGGCGAGGAGGCGCTAGCCGAGGAATGCACACAGACGGACGAGAGCACCCTCGCACTCACACTCATGCCCCGTCCACAACCGGCGGGTTTTTTATTTATTTATTTGTTTTTGAGGCTTGGCTCTCGTCTTGGTATTCACAATCACTGAGTGCTCCCCTTTGATCTTTCAGCATTATACACCCCCCCCCCCCCCCCACAATGCACAAACACACAATCTCTCTCTCACACACACACACACACACACAAACACTGTGGGTGCCATTCCAATGGAATCCCACCTGTTGCCCTCTCTGCTACATGGCTGGTCTGGTGACATGTCAGTCAAGTTCAGAGTCACCTCCTATTGGCTGAGAGTGACTCTTTTTTAACCAAGCTCTACCTGAAAATCCCCTGACAACAACCCAGCAATATGTGGGACATGGGAGGAGGTCTCCAGGGCGGGGGGGTGGTTGAGACAACTTCATCTCTTTTCAGAAGTGACTTGTTGCTGAGGGAGGGTACCAAGTCAGTCAACCAATAGGCAACACACAGAGACAAGCGTCATGAGTCCAAATGTCACCAGTCAGTCACCAGACTCAAGCTGAGAAGGAACTGCAAAGGAAGAGACGGACAGAAGGACGGAAGGGAAGGAAAGAAAGAAGGAAGGAAGGAAGGGAAGAGGTTTTTAAAATAACAACAGCAAAGGTTAGAGGGTGGCACTGTGTCAGGTGTCTGTGTAGGTGAGTAGAGAGCAGCTGGGTCTTTAGCTTCAATGGAACACACACTCACACACACACTCACACACACACACACACACACACACACACACACACACACACACACACACACACACACACACACACACACACACACAC
>NC_084996.1:8131937-8151937 GCF_963854185.1 Sardina pilchardus | reverse complement strand
GCGCGTGTTTGTGGTGACACATTAGGCTTCTTCTGCCTCTCTGCAGGACACAAAACACGCGGAGACACACACGTCCGGCCTCTTTCTGTCACGTCCAAAAACATTTGGGCTATTTGGGGACAAACATCAATTTCACTGCTTTTTTCTACGTCAGTGGCGGACATGCACACAAGCGCTGAGGCCACACACCATCACCAACGCTCAGGTCTTGAACAATTACACTCTCACACAGGCAGATGCTACAAAAGTGCACGTGGACAGACACACACACACACGCATACACAAACACAATCACACAAAAACAAAGCAGGTTCACAACGACATGCATAGACAACCACATACACACACACACACACACACGCGCGCGCACTTTCAGTTCCACATACACATGTTCCCGGAGACAAACAAGCACACAAACTCATACACAAGTATGAGTGCACGTGCACGCATACACACACACTCTTCTAAAACACGTATTAACACACACACACACACACACACACACACACTTGACGATGTTGTTATGAAGTGGACGGCACAGTGATTGAAGCGGCCCATTCAGACCCCTCTGATGAGGACTGCGCGCACGCTCAGGGTTGCCACGGCACCCAGTGACATTCAAAGACGTCATGGGGGAGGGGGCAATAAAGGTCTGGATGGTCGTCATTCGTTCTAATTATAAACCCCTGAAAGTGGAAGAGGAGGAGACAGAGAGAGCCAAGGAAGGAATGGGGGGGGGGGGGGGGGGGGGGGGGACATAAAGGAGCATAACATGCAGGGGAGGAAAATAATAACGACTGAAAGGAGGAGGAAACAAAGACAGAGGTGAAGGTGTGAGGAGAGGAGAGGAGAGAAGAGGAGAGGAGAGGAGGAGAGGAGAGGAGAGGAGAGAAGAGAAGAGGAGAGGAGGAGAGAAGAGAAGAGGAGAGGAGAGAAGAGAAGAGTAGAGGAGAGGAGAGGAGGAGAAGAGGAGAGAAGAATAGAGAAAAGAGGAGAAGAGAAGAGAAGAGAAAAGAAGAGAAGTGGAGGCGAGGCGAGCAGGAAGTGGAGCAGACATACTCAGAAGCCAAGAATCCACAGGTTGTTCTTTGCCATTGGCTTTCAACTACAAGAACCAGCCAAAGCGCCTCTTTACAGACCGACACAAGAAGAGTTCCTGAGCTCATCCCTCCCTCATCACCTCCCCTCCACACCTGCCTGTTCTGCATACCTGCCAGACAACACTTCACCTGCATGCATCCACCTAAAGCCCACAGCTATTCAGCTTCTGATCGATACGAGCAAAGCAGTTCTGTGTACAGCAGAATCAATTCATGAAATGTAACAATCTATAAAAAAAATTCAGTCAGCCGCACAATTGGCACGTTTTGGAGCAAGACGTTGATCACCGTCTTTAAATGTAAACACTTCTGTTTCCATTCCCCGAGCAATGCAGTCTGCTCCCACTGTTCCATTGTGGTGTTAAGTATGCGTGCCTGAGCCAGTTTAATGCGACGCCCTTTGGGAAAACTGCTGCCCCAGACAAAAATGGCTGCCATCCGCCACCACAATGACCCACAATTCCAGGTTGGAAAACAGGAAAATTACTGTTTAAAAACAGTGTCATTTGCATGCATGCATGCGCGGAGACCAAAATCAACACAATTACACGCAGATCAAGGAAAATCTGCTTCAGTCTCGACATACGAGCCATTTTGTGCAATAGGATAACGTGGGACAGTGGAGGGACCCGCTATTTTCCAGAAGCTTCCTTACCTGGGTGGTTGGGCGAGTTCATGGATGGCCGGTCAACTCGAGCTGCTGTCCTCACTCTCCTCCTGGTGAAGAGGCAGTGAGGCAGGCCAGAGTGGCTGATTATGGCCTCTGTGTGTGTGTGGGTGTGTGTGTGGGTGTGTGTGTGTGTGTGTGTGTGTGTGTGTGTGTGTGAGACGGAGGAGGTCGGAAGCCCTAAAGTGGGTTCTCTGCGTCAGCCATGACCTCCGGTCTCAGAACGATGGGGGACGCGACACCAGGGGCCTCTGCAAGAGACACAGACAAAGAGGGGAGTCAGAGGAAGAAGAAATAAGAAGAGAGAGAGAGATAGAGAGAGAGGAGACAGAGAGGAAGATGGATAGAACGTCACAAGAGAAGTTGAGAGGAGAGAGAGGGAAGGGCAGAAGACTGAGGATGAGCATTGAGAGAGAGAAAGGGGGAAAAGGAAAGGCTAAAAGATGGACCTATGGGGCAGTTGGGGCGGGAAATGAGGCAAGTTGGAAAAGAAGTGGAGAATAGAAGTGAGGAGAGGACAAAGAGAGAACAGAAGAAGAGAAGAGAGGAGAGGAAAGGAGAGGAGAGGAGAGGAGAGGAGAGGAGAGGAGAGGAGAGGGGAGGAGAGGAGAGGAGAGGAGAGAAGAGGAGAGTAGAGCAGACGTCAAGAACACCATTTCAAAAACAACTATGACGAAGAATTAACTTTCATCTATTCTGAGCTCCCAGCGGCAGTGCAGAGCTTTTGCATTTACTGGCATCAATAATGAATAGAGGAGGCACTCATGGCAGGCCAAACAAAGGCATTTCACAGAGATGATCAGTCACATTCATTCCATTAACACTCGCAAGATAGACTAGCTCCCACACTCACTCTCAACCTCTCTCCTCTCCTCAAAAGTCTCCTCTCCCCCCATCTCTTCTCTTCTTTTCTCTCCTCTCTGGTCTTCTCTTTTCTTCTCTCTTCTCCTATCCTCTCCTTGACTTTTCTCTCTGTGTCTTTCTGCGCTGCCCTTCAGCTGTTTTCATATGTTTATCACCATGATAGAATTCACAAATGCCAATGCCAAAAAACGACTCTTTACACCAAAAGATACCGCTAGAATAAACAACGGCTGCTCAAGGTGTGATCCGTCACACAGGATTCTTCAGGCCAACATTAATAGGTGAGAAGAGAGGTGGGTCAGAGCAGGGAAGATGCTTAAGAAAACAGGGGAGAAGGTGCAAAATGACTTTCTTTTTCTGTGGGGGGTTGTGGGTGTCTATATTAGTGTGTGTGTGTGTGTGTGTCTGTGTGTGTGTGTGTGTGTGTGTGTGTGTGCGTGCTTGTGCGAAAGTGTGTTTGTGCCATCTCCCAAAACAGCACTCCGAAAGCTGCGAATGAGATGAATCACGCAGCCCCGAGTCTGCTGAGACACCGGAGAAACTGCAGCACAGACAGAATACCCATGGTGCCTTGCGGCAGAGCGGAGTGGACTGGACGCGCAGGCGGACGCATCAACCAACGTCCACTGCAGCAGCAGCAGCAGCAGCAGAGCCGTCCCCTACCCCAACTTACCCGCCCCGAGACTTCTCCTACACTCAATCACTGCTCCACCTCCAGCCGCACTGATAAACCTGTAGGAGGAAAAGTTGTGTGTGTGTGTGTGTGTGTGTGTGTGTGTGTGTGTGTGTGTGTGTGTGTGCGTGTGTGTGCGTGTGCACGTGCGTGTGTGTGTGTTGGGGTACGTTAATAACATTGTGCCAAGCTACTGGTGGTATCTGTGTGGGGGTTGTGGGGGAGAGCACAATCTCATTCACTTAAAAGACAAAGATGATCACATCAATCTGTGCAAGATCACACTTGCTGGACCACATTTGCAGGATCGCAGAAGACGATACCGTTTGCAGGGACAACTCAAGCAAGTCAAGCAGAGCACTTTTAGTCAGTGTAGTCTGTTTGTCCTCATATGTTTGAAATGAATGGGAAGGGGCTTAACGCATTAGGCAGGGATGGCTGGGTCACTGAATCACAAAGGTCGCAGACAGAGCACAGGTCATGACTCTAGAGCCCAGGTCACAGATGGTGTGTGTGTGTGTGTGTGTGTGTGTGTGTGTCTGTGTGTCTGTGTGTCTGTCTGTCTATGTGGTTGAGAGAGAGAGAAAGAGAAAGAAAGAGACAGAGAGCATAGTAAGTAGGGAAGAGAGGAGAAGAAAATAAGAGCACGCGCTTGCGCTCTGCTGTGAGGGTCTTCTGGCCTCACCTACTGGTGGAAAGGTGCAACTACAGGAGACCGGAGACTGTTAGATAACTCCTCTCCATGTTTTTTATCCTGACTCTCAACCTTGGATCTGTGTGCATTAGAGGAGCTTAGCACCAGCAGACGAGTGATTAGATAGCATCCAATACGCCGTCCGCGACAGAGCGATGCACGCTTTCTAAACAGAGAGCGCTGACCCGTGAGGTGATGCGTCACCCCGCATGGTGGCGGAGTGTGTTTGAGAGGGTTGGTGTTTGTGTGTGTGTGTGTGTGTGTGTGTGTGTGTGTGTGTGTGTGTGTGTGTGTGTAGTGTGTGTGTTAGAACTGCAAACACTGGACAAAGGCCACCACTGCAGGCTGCGGCACTGTACCTGTGTGTGCACATGCACACACACACACGCCAGCAGAAACACACACGTACTTCTGCAGCTGAAATTCCTGGAAAGCCAAGGTCTAACAAGCACCTTATTGCCCGGTTGGCACCGCCATAAGCCTTTAACAGGCATCTGCTGAGGCAGACGAAAAACGAGTGAGAGAGGGCGGGAAAGAGAGATAGTGGTAGAAAGAGAGAAGGAATGGTAGAAAAGGAGAGGGGAAAGAGAGGGAGAGGACATGACTGTGGGAAACAGTGAGAAAGGCGAGGGAGTGAGAGATGAATGACAAAGTGAGGAAGAGTGAAATGAAGAAATGAAGAAAAGAAAGATGAAAAAGAAAGAGAAGAAAGAAAGAAAGAATAAGTAATAATCCAGTTTAAAAATCTATATAAATGTCAAAACAAATTAATGTTCAATACTCCATTTTCTTGCATTCTAACTTGTTCTCACATTGATCATCTCTACACTCCAATAAATGGCTCCTGAAGTGGCCTGTTGCTATGTGAAAAAGTAACCAACATCAACAATGAAACCAACACTGCTAGGCCAGAAGCTAAGCAGCTCAATTGCTATACTGTAGGTAGGCGCCAAATGAATGAACCAAGTCAAGTTTGCGTCTCTACTGAATTGGCTTATGAAACCAGAATCTCCACTAGCTGCTGAAGAATCACTGGCCTATGATTAATGATTTACTGGCCGCACTGATTAATACATTTGTAGGTTCTTCACACACACACACACACACACACACACACACACACACACACACACACACACACACACACACACTTACTCACCATTGTTCTTTCACTCGCATCCACCCACCCACTGGCACAGAAACACACACACACACACACAAACACACACACACACACACACACACACAAATCCCCCAAAATACTCTCATAGTTGCAGGCTATATTGCCTGTTTCCAGTGTTGGATAATCACATTACTGAAGAAACTGTGGCTGGTTTGTTTTTTTTTTAAGCTAATTTCTTTTCTGCAGATGACAGTTGCGTCATTCACACAACCCTGAGGGCAGAGATAGCAGGCACTGTTTATTTTCATTTAACAAATAGTAGGAACTGTGCCCACACACAAACACACACATACACGCAGCACAGGCAGGGACAAAGACACACTTTGAAACGTCGCTAACGCGGTTATCCCATTCGAGGTTGCCGTCTCTGACGCTCCTCACTTCCGCCAAACAACAACGCCATCCTTGCAAATCCTCCCGGCCAAAGAGCAACGCACTAAACAAATCTCATGCATACCACAGCCACACTGGTGCTGAAAAGAGGACTAAGTCTGCTCCAGTTATACTCTTGGGGGCAAAGGTGTGCATTCAGCTAAAGTACAAAATGAACCCCCGTGTGGTTACACACACCACCAGAGGGTGTAGAAATTCTTCAGGGTGCAAATGTCCTTTGGAGGTGCTACGAGAGAGGCGCTAGATAAGAATTTAAAAAAGAACAAAGAAACAGGGGTTCTATATAAAAGATCACTCATCAGAAAGCGCTCGCTAAAGCAACTGTTGGGGTTATGAAGGCACTCACACTCAGCACAACACTTCCTCTGGCTTCCTGCTCTCTCGTGAAGAGATTGGTAGCATCGCTTGGCACTATCCCTCCCTTGGAGTGTGGTGTGTGTGTGTGTGTGTGTGTGTGTGTGTGTTGTGTGTTGTGTGTTGTGTGTTGTGTGTTGTGTGTTGTGTGTTGTGTGTTGTGTGTTGTGTGTGTTGTGTGTGTGTGTGTGTGTGTGTGTGTGTGTGTGTGTGTGTGTTGTGTGTGTGTGTGTGTGTGTGTGTTAAGAGCCAGGTACTTAAAGAGTAGTTAAAGCAGCTCCACTTGCTGGCCCAGTGCCCAGTATGATTCAAATAGCAACAACACACACTTCCTGATTGCCTGATTTTTTGCTTCCCTTCTCTTTGTGGTGCTGCTGTTCCATCCCCATGTTGAGACAGACCTCAGGTGATGAGTCGGTGGGGATGGGGGTGGTGGAGGTGCTGGGTGGGTGGGTGGGTGGGGGGAAGGTGGATGTAGATGGAGGCAACCGGCCACCTGTCTGTTCATGTGCCCTTAGGGGAGAACGCGGTGATGCTGCGCTGCTAAGCGATGCAGGAAGCGTCGCCCTGGAGACACCACGGAGACGACACAGAGTCACAGCCATCCTGTCACCTTTGCGTCATTTTCCCAACGGCCTCGGAGAATGTCGTCCAGGGCATCTCCTTTTTGTTCTGTGAGCCCTTTCCCTCTCTCTCTCTCTCTCTCTGTCCCTCTCTCTCTCTTTTTCTCTCTCCTTCTCTCTCTCTTTCTCTCCTTTTCTACTTCCAAACGACCGCAATCAGACATGGTTTATAAGGCCTCCTGCGCTCCCCCCCCCCTTGAAAAGAAGGCTTATGAAATCCGCGCGGGAATTGCATGGGTGTGAAAGGATGAGGTCACCCAATCTTATTTAACGATGAGGAATTACACTCCCGAAGACGAGCTACTGCTCTCTCAGCCCGCGGGTCGCTACCTCCTGAACGATGACTCATAACTTTATACAGCCAATCGCGTCACTTAAAAAAATCCCCACACACACACCGACTATGCATAATAAATGCCGTTTCTTATTTATGTAATTCCCCTATTGGGGGGTGTTTTGATGTAAATGGTGAGCTACAGTATTATACCCCCATCTGGATTGGTGGATGGTGAAGGAACAGTCATCCTCCTATAGTAGGTGGATGAGTCCATGGGCTGTTACGGTGCATTGATTTGAACAAGTCCCCGGAGGAGTGGGCGGAAGAGAGGAGACCCTCCACACACACACACGGGCGCACACGCACACACACACACACACACGCACACGCACACGCATACACACGCACATCTTTGAGGCAAAGAGCTTGATCATTTTCCCCCTAGTGACGCTGCGACGAGAGGCAAGTCTGGCAGCGCTCCAAGCCTGACTCCCTTCTTCACTCGTCCAAAGTCACAGCCACCGTGGGTGGGAAAGGGGGGCCCGAAACGCACTGCAGCAGGGGGGGGGAGACAGGCGGGGAGACAAAAGAGACAGAGCACTGCACCCCTCCAAAAACAGAGAGATGGAGAGAGATGGGAGGAGGAGGAGGCAGGAGAGGAGGAGGAGGAAAATGACGAAGAGGAAGAATAGTTTTCACGACCCCTGCCAGCCCGGTGCCGACTGACTCCCCACGAGTCTCTCATGTCCCTCCTTGCCCTGCTTTTTAAGGGTCGAGGAGCCTGATTGGTCGATGGCAAGTCTTTGGGTTTGACTGTCCTTTTGTGGTGGAGATCCATCATCTACAGTACATTTCACCTGCACACGGTGGTTACGCAACAGCCGCCAAGGTTGGAGAGAACAGGACAAACATGTCCCCTCACAAATCACACCCAGGACAGCAGGGAGAGCTGGAAAATGAAGTTAGAACAGGGCACATATATATATATATATATATATATATATATATCTGTGTGTGTGTGTGTGTGTGTGTGTGTGTGTGTAAGCAAGGTGAGAATCTTACACTCTCTTTAGATGCAGTAGTTATTATTTCCTATTACTTTACAACATTAACATCTGTCCACCTATTTGCTCATGTTGTTAACTCTGTCTGTCTGTCTGTCTGTCTGTCCAATCTCCTCCCATGAGCATTACTACATGTCTGTCTAATTAGATAGATAGATAGATAGATAGATAGATACTTTATTGATCCCCAAGGGGAAATTCTGATTTCCTATCACGCCTCTCAGTCTGCTTGTATTACTCTGTGATTGCCGGCCTCCCTGTCTGTCTGCCTGCCTGCCTGTCTGTCTGTCTCTCTGCTTGGCCTCTTGCAAGTGCTTTCCTAGATTGCTGTTTGGTATGTTCAGCAGATGCTGTACCCGTTTGGTATGAGAGGCGTTCTGCACGACATCATTACAGGGGTCAACAACCATCTCAACAGTTCTTCCTGGAACCTGAGCCACCGCCACCACACGCACAGACACACAGCCACACACAGGCACAGGCACACACACACACACACACGCACACGCACACGCACACACACACAGAGTATCTTTTTGTGAAATGTATGCATTTCTGAGGACTGTTTAACACCTCACAACCTCTCTCAGCACACATCACACACACACACACACACTTCTCCTGCTCTCGATAATTAACACTCTTCACATGTGTCAAAAACAGAGCTCCTTCTCGGAAGTAGAGGGAAAGTTGCACTCCCTTCTCTGTCTTACTTCTTCCCTTTTCTCCACCAACTAAAGCAACGCTGTTAATTATCCTCCATGCAAAACTGCCTGTGAGAGAATCACCAGCAATAATGCCGATGTGCACGCACGCTGAAAGATCTCGGTTGAGTCCTACGCCATGTAGAAGAGTTTCAGCTGGGGATGTGTCAGTGTTGCTACTGTGTGCACGACTGTAGCCATTAGGAGACCTCGTGGGGGAGGGGGATTAGGCTGGTATGTGTGAGAGGTTGTAGGTCTGCCATGCCAGCTGTTAGGCTAGCCAAACATCTGTTTTCTACCGCTCTCAAGACTCCTCACTTTTTCCACTCCTTGGCATTCCTTCTGTCTTCAGCTGGGGGGGGGGGGGGGGGAGGGGGGGTATCTCCATGACGATGGAGGAGACCACACAACGGAACATCAAGTCAGGAACACCACACCACAGAGCTATAACACTTTTTAAATGGCATTCCTCCATGATGCAGTAAGTCCTTCTCGTTGAAAACAAATGAAAGAAGTGAAGAAATCAAAACGCCTCTAGACTTAATAATGATGCTGCAACTCTGTGGGCTTGATAAACAGTGTTGTCATTGTGTAACATACACACTTTGTGTTTATATCTCTCCGACATCAACATTAGGATACAGTAATTTCACAGCAAAAAACACTGACTGCATTTTAAACAAGTGCTGTCATTTTTCAAGCAATAACTAGACCTACCACACATCACATTAATGAGGGCAAAAGTCTTATGAAATAAAATGATGTAATGACGTCCTAGATGGAAAGCACAATACACTGCTTATCATGAACTTTTATCTGATTTATGGTTTATTAGAAGGCTACTGACAGACAAAGAAAAAAATATGCTCAAGTATTGACTGTTAGTTAACCTTAATTCCTGTATATAGCATTTCTTAACTACATCATACATCTACATTTTATTTCATTTATCTGATTTCTGTCGTCAATATGAATTAATATGAATGCATTACCCAGTGGTTGTTAGGGGAATCAGGATGCAAACGAATCGGCTACTTAACCTTTATCGTTGCTACTGGTGACAGGTTAATCAATGCAGAAACTAAGACCTTTAGCTTACTTTTAATTTCACTTTCTTTTTGTATCGTTCAGTCCATAACATCTTTCTGTCCTGTATGGTAGACTCTTAGATTTCTAGGCTAGTAGACTCTCAGATGGGAAACAGATTGACTTTTTTCATGGAGTAGAAAAGGGGTAAAGGGTAGGAAACAGTTGCTAAAAGTCTGCGAGTAGCCTATTTTCACCAAGACATCTTTCTTTCAGAATAAGCATTATGGACGATTCTTTTTTTCTGAATGATCGCTTCAGATACCGTTTTTTTTTTTTTACGAAAGAGCCAATCACCTCAAGCACACTGATAAGGATCCATTACACTGCACTACTATCTACAGCAAAAACTTTTACTACAGGCCGTTTCACTTCCTAGAAAGTGTTCAAAGTACACACACGTGGTAGGGCGACACAGCGCAGATTAATTGTGGTGATTAAACGACTTAAAAATAGACCAGTCATGACCCAAAGACCATATGACGCCCTCAACAGCAGCTCTCATCAGGGAGAGCAGGGGAAGGAGAGGGACGGGACAAAAACAAGTGTGTGCTGCCGCTGCCAGCCATTCTGTGCACGGTGTGTGTCTGAGGAAGATGAAGAAGAATGACAAGAGGAAGCGGAGGAAGAAGAACATGAAGAAAACGAAGAAGAAGAAGACGACGAAGAAGAAGAAGAAGAAGAAAAGGCACTTGCACATATTAGACAAAGATTACAGCTCTGAGAAAGGGGCCAGGCGTTGCTGGGGCCCCACTAGGCACAGATGTTGAGGCATCTGGCAGCAGATTCACGGGCGTCACGGGTGACCAGGATAAAACAGCAATAGCAGCAGTAGCAGAAGCAGCCAGTATTATGGCAATACCAGACGGAAGGCCAAAATCGAACAAAACCTAGGTAGGACTGAGCCTAAGTGTGTCCAGTACAAAGGACATGCCATGAAGTAACAGGACATTGTTTAGGAGTGTGTTTAGGTGTATGTGTCTGTATGTGTGTGGATGGCTGTGTAGGAGTGAGTGTGTGTGTGTGTGTGTGTGTGTGTGTGTGTGTGTGTGTGTGTGTGTGTGTGTGTGTGTGTGTGTGTGTGTGTGTATGTGTGTGTGTGTGTGTGTGTGCGTGTGTGTATGTATGTTTAGGCAGTCATGCACATTCAGCATTGACGTGACGCCTCTCTCTCCACTTGTACTGGTGCTGTCTGCCTAGTTATAGACACCTGCATGTGCAGTGCATGGATGCAAACACACACACACACACACACACACACACACACACACACACACACACACACACACACACAGAAAGAGAGAGGGAGAGAGAAAGAGAGAGGGAGAGAAAAAGAGAGCGAGAGAGAGGGAGAAAGAGAGAGAATGCAGTAGTGAGGAAGAGATAGAAACAACTGCTAAAAAAAACAGGTGCGTCCATGGTAACAGCATGAATGAGCAAACTATCAACAATGACAAGATCCTGGATGGTCCTCAGAGTGCTGCTTACTGGGAGAGGTTATTGTGTGTGTGTGTGTGTGTGTGTGTGTGTGTGTGTGTGTGTGTGTAGGTGTGTACTGTATGTGTGTGTGTGTGTGTGTGTGCGTGTTTGATTTGACAAGGCTTGGCTGACTGATGCGCATCATGGTTGAAACACACATCCAGATAATCTGACTGCCGCACGCTTTGACACATACATCCACATAATCAGGCCGCTGGGCAAGCCTTTCTCTGCTGATGATCAGAACAACGTGCTTTGAAAATCCTCTGCAAGCATGACCTCAACCCTCCCCTCTCCCATTCACTCACTCTATCTCTCTCTCTCTTTCTCTTCACTCTATCCATCTTGCTTTCTACACTGTCCACTTCATCCTCAGCAAAACCCTACCAGTCAGTCAGACAGGTTCATGTAGCCTTTTGACTGATGGCCGCAAGTCCTTGCATGGCATAAATGAACGAGAATACGTACCACTAAGACAATCTGTCTGGCCCTCGAAGATTATGCCGTATTCAGCCTAGAAACCCATCATCCAACATGTAATTCCATTTCCCATTTCATTACAGTAGATTCAACCAGGGATTTTACTGTAGGCCTAGTCTTCTCATACAACACTGCATTAGGCTACATGATTTTCACCCTAAATCATCTAATTAAGTCAACTGCTCTTATTGAATCTGTCTCTACAGTCACTATTGAAGTTGCCATCTGACCTAAAACTATATAATGGCTATATTAAACTTCAACTAAGCACTTTTTTGTGTGTGTCATTTTTAAACCAAAACGTCTTACTGTGACTTTAAAAAATGTCAAGTTATTACAAAATAATTACCATACAGCTTTTAAGGAAACTTAACAATTATGACCATTCAGCCACTTCAGCTTCATTAGGCTACTACTCCTCTGACTCATTTAATATAAGCTCATGAGTATTACTACGTTATGATGCTAGTAGTAGGCCTGTCATTATAGTGTAATTAGTAGGCCTATGCCTAATTATTATGATTATTATTATTGTGTCCGTGAGACAAGATGTCGGCACATATCAGACATCAGCGAGGAATTTCATTATTTCATTATAAAACGCAACGTTTTACAATGGTCTGCTTGACTAACATTGTCGCAAGGCATCGTAAAGCCCATAAGGAAATGCAACGCCTTTCCCCAAGAGTGGGATCCTGCTCAATTCTCCGTTTAAATAGGCCCTGAACATTGATCACACTACTATCCTGTAATGGTTGTGCTTTCAGCGAGACATTTTGATCCACACAAATGTGTCCAAACAACAGGATTGCAAAACTTTAACCTTGAGGTGAAATTTAAACAGAGCCGCTGTCCATTTGGACAGAGCGTCATCACTGCAACAAAGTAGCCGAAAAGTTGCACCGAATGAAAACGTGTACATTCACCTTCAAAAGCAAATACACAGGCTAACGTTGGTGGTACGTTATATGATTGAGGTGAGAACGTCTCCTCACCCAACCAATATGTCACTGCATGCTCGGTACAGAGCTTCACCAGGTAGGCTAACCCAAGGAATATGCTAGAGTAATAAAAATAAAAAAAAGCCCGACAGGACATAATTCATAACACACAACTCTGCAATAGCCTACATTGAGTAGCAAAATGCCACTGGCCTGCTTTCCCTTTAAACTGCTGCTACGGCGGACAATTAAGCATTCCTCGTAGGCTCCTTGCAAAGCAGCGAAGTCTTCGAAAACTTATATTGCTGAAAAAAAATCAGTTGTGATTGCAAAAGGGCGGACGACATCGCCTACCCGACAGAAAATGGGAAACACCGGATGCATACAAATGATTTCGGTAGTTCCCAGCCAGACCACTGTCGATTTCCCCGAAAATATAGTGTAGGCTACTGCTGCCTGTCAGCGACCACCAAGTGAAAAGATGGTTAGGAAAAAAACTAGTAGCGTAGGCTATCTCACGATTTATAGATGTTCAGTTTAGATTACCTGATAATCACGGTTCTTTTGGCCGCAGGATCCACCACCGTCTGTGCGTTTGAACGCAATTCTTTGCCTCGGCAGGATCAACTGTTTCAGTTTTCTAATGAAATTTATAATTTTTCCTGTCACAACTCTCTTTCCTCCATATTTGCAGCTCCTCTACCAACAACAACATTAATGACGCCCCCTGTCACGTGACCTTGTCTGTGTGTCTAAAAATAGGACCTACAACCAACGAGTAACTCCAAAGCCCAATAAGTCAGAGGAGAAGACTAGGTTACATCTCCATCCAGTAGCAAATAGCATAGCTGATTATAGCAAGAATAATATTTGACTTAGTGTTATTCTACGGTAATCGATTCGACAGTCTCACATCCCAAAGTTACCCGTTTAACACTTCGTGACGGTGCCAGCTCGAAGGTTGGAGCGCCCCCGACCGTCTGGTATAAGCTATCTACCGACAAAGCTACATGCAGAAGAATCTTCGAATGTCTGTTTGAGAGTAGGCTACCAGATGATTTTGCAACACTCTTTCCGTCGCGCAACGTTCCATCTGAAACATTGTAGCCTACTGTTTAGATTTGTTTAATGTTTTATTTTTGCTTAGATGTGGATGGGCATAGATAACCCATCAATCAGTGAGCTGGGTAGGAGGAAGGTATGACGTCAATGTACTTTTGTGGGAGTTGGTTGATGTTCTTCTGTCCATAGCCTACACACGCGCGCACATCCGTTCTCAAACAGTGAATCACATCTGTAAAAGAACGAGACGTTGAGTCCTTGATTTTTTTTTTCTAGCCTAGACCGGTCTTTGCAATATATATTTCCAATGATTGTTTTGTAGTCTTTTCGAGAGGTGAGGGCCTATTTCCTTATTCCCGGAGGATATTCAGTCACTTACAGTACATGCCCTACATTCCTAACACACGTAGCCTACAACCTCTGATCTGTAACTGTTTCCTCTACTATTCAGTGATGAGCTAGATTTAGCTGCTTCAGTGACTGCCAGATGTAGCCTTAATGTAGTTTTGTTGGTCTCTGGATGCTGGATGCCTTGTGGAATTAACTAGGCGTTGCAGTCACAGTAGGCTATTATTTAGCCTATACTGTCTACACACCAAAGCTTAAAATAAACACACACACACACACACACACACACACACACACACACACACACACACACACACACACACACACACACATACAATCCGATGAAAACTGAACACACACCTACCATCTAGTCATCACTTCTCCCAGCATCCTAACCCAGTAAACAGCATTCTGCATCGGATATATTGTTGTCAGTGTTGACTGTTTGCTCACAGCATTTAGGTAACCATGGACACACCTGCACCCCCCCCAAACACACACACACACACACACACACACACACACACACACACATACACATCACACATAGAGCACTCCTCATTGTCTGTCAATTTGTGTGTGTATGTGTGTGTGTGTGTGTGTGTGTGTGAGAGAGAGAGAGAGAGAGAGAGAGAGAGAGAGAGAGAGAGAAAGCTTGAATGCTTTCCTACACCGGTGTTTGTACCGACAAGTGTTGTTTTCACAAATTACTGTAATATATGTTTGCTGTGTATTTGTGTGTGAGTACCTGCATTAGTCTGTGTGTGTTGGGAAAGCTCATTTTGGATCTAAGTGGGCTCGTACGCTCAAACATAAGAATCCAGAGAAGCAGGAGGGACATTATGTTGCCAATTGCAAACATGACCGATTGTTCTTGTCTTACGTCAAAGACCCATTTAAGTGAACGCAGCATGAAGCAATCAATGTAGGCCTACTCAGACTGAGATAAGACCAGTTTCTAAAAATAGCACAGTCACTGTGGTCAGGACTGGCCACACTGAACCACAGAAAAGTGTTTAATCCAATGCCAATAATGTGTGTGTGTGTGTGTGTGTGTGTGTGTGTGTGTGTATGGATGTACCTCTCTACTATACAGCTGTCAGACAGATAATGACAGATAATATTGTCACACAGGAGGGTGTTGATGGACAGGTAGTTGTCTTATAACACTCCTGTGACACCCAGGGAGGAGTCATTACATCCACATTGGAGGGTGTTCCCTCTTATTTGAATGGAGATGCGATCTGTTCTTTCACTCTGACTGGGTGTGTTCAATGTCACAGTGAATATGTTAGCATGTTGAGGACAGGGAGGAATTTCTCTGTCTGTCTGTAAATAACCAATTGATCAAAACCGGTTAATGCTGATAATAACATCATAATGAATTAAACTGTTTTAGAACTTGGTGAAGTGGGGGGCTAAACCCCCAATGTTCAACTAAATATTTCACTCTGTGGCCATAGTTTGGTTGTTCCACATGTGATGTTGCTTCCAGGGATCTCTGATGATCATGTCTGCTTATCATGTCTGCTTAAATATACTGTCCGGATGTGTAGGCTATCTCTGTGTGTTTTACCATCACATAATGATTGGGTCTCGCGAGAGTACAGCGACCGCAGCGCGGTGGAGCGAGCGACCGTTGCTCCGAGGAGTCCCCCCGGCCGCCCGCACCGGTGACCGAACTGTCGCGTCGCCCCTGGTCAGCGCGTCCTCGTCGCCGGGTGCCGCAGAGATGACAGCAACCCTCGCGGGATGCTCTAAATGCGGAGCACGCACAGAATGCGAGCTGCCTGGGAACGGAGCACCTTGACCGCTCAGGACCGCAGAATTCTATGCGTCCTGTGTGTGTGTGTGTGTGTGTGTGTGTGTGTGTGTGTGTGTGTGTGTGTGTGTGTGTGTGTGTGTGTGTGTGTGTGCGCGTGTGTGTGTGTGTGTGTGTGTGTGTGTGCGCGCGCGCGAGAGAGATATCATCAGTAAATGAACGTCTAATTGTCGCATTCGATCTCTCCTGTGCTTCCCATATTTCAAACATTGCAGTCGATTGATAAACCAAACACTGGTATAAAAATGCTCATTCAGCTTAACTTAATTCATGTGTCGGCTTGTAACTTACCCTAACTATTGAAGAACGTATCAGCTGAACATTTAAAAAGTTTTCAAAGCCTCGGAGTGATTGCGAAGGGAATGTTTGAGTGCATGTGATTTCTTAGTTTCAAAGGACTCAATTTGCAACAATTTGAAAGAACTTGCAGGTGACTGCCTGCAGTGCCAAATCAGAGAATTTGCGGTTATTAGGTTTTTATCGCTCTTGGCATGCGCCAATCAACCAGAAAAAAAGACTCAAGCGCAGCGTTTTCCTTTCCTTTGCCACGGTCTCAAACACTTTCGAGGCAGGCATGCGAATAACATATGCCCAAACCGAGTAACCTTTACTATTGTACAATATACTACAATTCCGACCATATTCGTAGGCTTTACATGATCCAGCTGTGCCGAGTGCCCGACCTTCTAGAATACCTGGCAGCATATCCAAATGAACCAGCTCGTGAAAGAGCAGCTCTGGGGTCAAATAGACTATAGCTAGTCTTTTAACAGCTGGGGAACCGTTTATCAAGATAACACAAACGCTTAGGGCATGTATATAGTAGGTGTTCTGCTGCCTTTTGTCGCCGACCGCAAACCTGCACCAGGTGAGACTTTGAAGACAAATGCACGGGATGGAAGGGCTCACGGGCACATAGGTTAGACCATGTTAGACTATCACTTGTCATAAGTCAAAGAGAATATCCATGGACAGGGCCAGTTCCCGTCGGACCAAGTGATACGAGAAAAGCAGGTTTGGGCTCGGCTTATTGAGGCTCGCCTGCTAAATTTGAAAGCGAAGCGCGATGAGTCAGGAGTGAGTCACCGCGATCTGGAATCAGCTTCGAAATGTCATCTCCCGTCAGCGGCTTGGCCTCCCACCCCCGGCCGAGGAACAGTAATGGAGGGAGGGGGAGAAGGGAGTAGAATTGAAAAGATAAAATATATTTTAGTGTGAATGTGTCTGAGTGTGACTATTGTGGGCCTATATCCTTAGACTGGGTGAACCCTGTCTGACCTGCCAGCGAAGTTGGATTGAGTTTAGTATGGCACCGCTGTCAGACAGGTCTTTGGTATTATTTGCCCTCAATGGTGCCTTCCAGGCAGCGCTGCCTTCAAGGCACTACTCCCCTCAGTTAGGGATAGGATGAGGGTTGAGGGGGTTAGGAATAGGGTAAAGGTATTGCCTTTTCGGCTGTGCTGCCTGGAAGGTGCCGTTGGGGGCAAAAAACACCATTGAGCCTCCCAGACAACAGGTGTCCGGAAATCACGCGTGCAATGTTCCATTCAGTTTTGGACCAAACAGGGAACGCGGATGCAATACAGTCCTAGATCTAGTCTACTGAAGATGAGAAAGGGTGTCGAGAAACAAATGAGTCAATTCCTGACTTCTGATGAGTAGCCCGGTTCTGTCCAACAGGCCCCTGAACAAAACAGTCACAACCAATGACATCAGCGTGCGGCAGCGGGAGTAAGGTGAAGGCCTAATCATAATAATAACGAAGTGAGTTGCCAGGACAGTCTACATTTGGATGCTGCTTTACGTCATAAGATGGATATGGCCACCAGAATGAAAAGAATCCTATGATTTAGAGGTTTAAGGAACTCAAAGGAGTCGGTCTCCCTCTCGTGGTATTTTTTTGAATTACTATTGGGCAACGTTTTACAAGTTAATAAATTCAGTACGGTGAATTACATGGCAAAGTAAGTTGAACTAACCTAGAATATTCGATATTATTAAGGGTCTTAATTAATTGCAGCAGACCTGTTAAGTAGCCTCACCAGAGTTTAGGATACTTTAATATTCTAGCCTTTATAAATTACCACATCCTACATGTTCCCATAAGCAAGGTTTAGAAATTCAGAAGAAGCTGTCTGCAGGGTACATGGCGTGGCTAGTATCCTCATATTACCAAGGTAACCGACCCTTGAACAGTTTTTGGAGCGCTGGTACCTTGCACACCCCTGCGTCGTGGCCACACCCCTGTCCATCGTCGAACCATTCAGGAGTGTCAGGGGCGTGTCTCAGATGACTGTCAGTTGCTAGTTCCCCAAACGTCACTGTTATCTGTTATCATGATTTTTTTTTTTCAAGCGTTGTGTCAGAGGGGCCATAGCCTAGGCTACCGCTCACCGTATCTTACTAATGCATGAAGAGCAGAGAAACAACATGCTTATATGAATAGTTCTGAAACACGACATGTATACCACAAACAATTAATGACGAATTTGACGAATAACTGAATGTGCAGCTGAAAGTAAAACAAAGTGCGCACGCAACGCAAGTGTGAGGAAAAGCTCCAGAAAAAAAGAAACTGGTAGGAGGAGGAAACGGAGGAAAATAATTTTCAGGAAGACCGCCTGGTGACCTGGTACTGAGGACAGAGGCTTTTTGAGGACACACCTGTAGCTGTAGACCTACTGTAGCGAGGTGAGTGGTTGCAGTTTTTAGATTTTGGAAGGTAAGTTATCCGTCTCTGAAGGCAGGTGTAGGGATTTCATGACGGGTTTGATCCGGGTCACATCCGGTCAGTCCAGAACCTAGTTCAGGTAAGGGACAGGTGGAGATATTAATAAATGTACTATTACACATGCTCTTTGTCTGAAAAAAAAAATGTTACAACTTAGAACAGACTCACAAGAGAAAAAAAAAAAGAAAAACAAGGCAACATCGGAGCCAAACTGCGTATTCTCACACCAGAACGCATCTGTCTTGAGGGTTAAGATAGAGAGAATGCTAAGTCATACTTCTGTTTCGATGTTGTAGAATAACTAATGGATTTTCACGGATGCATGATAGAGAGGTTTTGTAACAATGACACTAGCCAGGATGAGTTTGCGTTTTTACAACCAGTCATGTGTGTTGAATTTAAGTTAGCCTACTTCTCTCACACACAGCGTCCTCTTAGACTGAGCAGATGGATATGAGGATAAAACACCATAGCCTACTATATGTTTTATATCAAGTACCTTCTTAAGCGTACAAGTTGCAGGTCAAGTTAGACATCCTTTTTACCTCCTATTTTGGAATTCAAACCCTGCCTGACCTATTAAGGTAAGCTACTATTTGTTCAAAATGCGTTTCAGCACTTCATATTACTTTAAATCTTAAAGCACCTCAGTTTGAGAGAAATAGCCTACTCAGTCCTCTACTAAATAATCCCATCTGAAACGCTGGTATAGGTTCTCCTATCTCAAGCAATGTCTTGAGATGTCACATGTGTTCTGCTGTCTGGGTATTCGGATGCTATTAACAATTATTATGTTACAACTGCAAGTTATTCTGACCTAATAATAACTAATAATGTTACTAATTATGGTCATCTAGGCTGTGGTCTGATGAATGCAAACGGAGAGTCATACTAGTCACGTTATGTGCTCTCTGTATTAGCCTACTAAGATGGCCACATCTGGACCAGAGTTGTCAGCATTGGTCAGAGGCTTTTATCCTCTCCTCTTACCTGTGCCATTTAGCAGATATTATCCAAAGAGACTTAGAGCAAGATGAAAACATTCAAGTTACAGTGCAGGGGAGACCTTATGGAATTACTACTGCATCTGCCAATGCTACTGTGTACTCACTATGCAATACAATTCAATGCTATTACTAGAGTCTTACTTTACTAGAGGATAAGAGTGCCGACATTGTCTGTACGGTTCAAGTGTGATATGAGGAGAAAGTGGTAGATGAAAGAGGCAGAGGGAAGAGAGGGAAGTATGATTAAGTGTTTTATTATGTTAGAGGTGCTGCTGAATAGCTCTAGGAAGATAAGACCAGGGAGATATTTGAAGAGAAAGAAAATGTGGTCATGTATGGCTTGTTGTGTATTGGTGAGGCAACTGTGGAGACGTCTGTGGAATCCTGTTGAGTTTATGCTTAACTGTTATTGTCTTTTCCCAGCCATTACTAAACACACATTTAGAAC
>NC_084996.1:8109437-8126937 GCF_963854185.1 Sardina pilchardus | reverse complement strand
GACGCTAACCACATCCCTCATATGTACTCTCTGCACTCCTGGTGTGGAATGCTCACTTTCGTCTTATTTATCGCACAGGTAAACCCGTGTAGAATTTCTCCTCTCCCCTCAGCACCATCAGAGCAGTATTTCTATTTAAGTTGGACTAAAACTTTGTTATATACAGTTAAACACCGATCTATTGCATTTATTGCAAAATTCCACGGTTGCATTATTTGTTGAGCAAATATTCAGTTGATATGGATCGCAATGCACATTTGTGAGGAAATCTTGCTAAATCATAGACTAGTGATACCACACACCTGTAAAACAGGGTTTTATCAGTTGATGTCTTCAGTAAAAGTTGTATCTTCCTTAATCCTCTAATGAAAAATATCCTGTCTCTGTTATTCTCCTTAACTGAATCTGCCAGAGGTGTTTTGCAACATTAACCCCCAACATTGCCAAGGCAGTATGGCTGTTGGGATTCTAGTACTCATTGTTTGGGTGATTTAATTAATTAGTGCACTCTCAAAGAGGATGTGTTGGAAATAACACATTGATGTGTTTAGGTAAGGACCACACAGGTTGTGTTGTTTCCAACTCATTGCTTTTGTTATTTTGTTACACAATATGTGTTGAAAATAACACAACTTGTGTTGTTTTTAACACATCTCTGTGTTCAGATAGGCACAACATAGTTTCTGCTGTTTCCAACACATTGCTTTTTGTGATTTGTTGCACAATATGTGTTGAAAATATCACAACGTGTGTTGTTTTTAACACATCTCTGTGTTCAGATAGGACACATCGGTGTTAAGAGTGTGGCACTGAATGGTGACGTCAGCAGCATCTCCATCACGTGTGTGTGCTTCTGTGTTGCAGTGGCTGCTGGGGTTTTGCTTCTTCCTGTTTCCGGGGACAGCGATGTGGCTGCGGAGCCTCTACCTGCCTCTGCACGTGTTCTTCGGTCTGTCGCTGTTCGGCCTCGCCGTCGCCACCTGCCTGCTCGGCATCATGGAGAAGCTCCTCTTCTCCATCTCGTGAGTCTAGCTCGCCGCTACCCCTTCTTCGACTCTCTCTCTCTCTCTCATTTTCTGCTCTCCCAGCTCACTTTCGTTTCAGTCTGAAATATCCTCTCTAAGAAATGGATTCTTTGCTTGACTGGAAAAGGCATCTTATATTTCTATGCTTGAAGACTTCTAAAATAGTCTCAGTAGGCTCACGAATTAACAAGTACCATATAGAAACTGTAAATAAACAGTCTTCCATCTATTGACTATACGTGAAAGGAAATTTTATTTCTTTGTTCTTTGTTCTCCACAGAGACACCTACTCGTCATATGCTCCTGAGGGCATTCTGGCCAACACTCTGGGCATAATGCTGGTGACATATGGAGTGATGGTAGGGTACGTGGTGACCCGTGATGAATTTAAACGCCCGCCTCACCCTGAAGAAGAGGCCTTGTCTGTGCACTTTAAGACCTTAACAGAGGGGGGAGCTGTTTCTCCTTGATTGATAAGGGGGGGCGGGGGGGGGCGCAGTTTAACTGTTTTAGGAGAATACGAATGAATGATGACACAGTGAATTCCACAGTATTTCTTTAGAGACAAGAAGAGACAGTCAGACTTCCCGTGGTTTGTGTTACAGAGAAAGTGTTAGATGTATTTATAATAATGCGGTTTTGTAAAATCATTGCCCACAAGGTCATTCAACTCCAGCTATGTTTCCTTCGTAATAAATACTCATGTGATCTACAGCGTACTCTTCCAGGAAAACCCAATCACTGTGTTGTCAGGGTGCCTGGAGTCCGCCACTGGCATAATCCAGGGGGTGGAAGACGTTCACATTAATTTGGGGATTGATGATCACATTACACCCTAATCCTAATCTGATGAAAAAGCATAAAATATCCAGAGAGTATCTAACCCCAGGGCAGACAGGCCTTGTTCTGGCCAGAACTGCCATATCTGTTTAAGAGTCGGCATCCAGTCTCTCCACTAAAGCTACATCAACACTATTCAGTTTTTCGTTGAATCAGAAACACTTTTGTTAAATTTGGTGTTTTTAAGCTCCTGTAATGGATTGATTTTTAAACACTGGTGACCCTGTTTTCATGGGATATTCTTTGCTTTTTGATGTCGACAGGGAATTCCACAAACATAGGTTTCTACATCAGCAATGATGTAGAGACCTACGTACAGTACAGTATGTTCCAATCCTGACTGGACCATGCTAGTGTGATGTTTCCCGCCTCTCCATGACTCGCTTCGACTTCTACTGTACTACAAATATAAGCTTTACTGGCCTTACTATCTTTAGTAGCAGCTGTAATGCATGAAAGTTTTGCATGTGATTTGTGTGAATGGACAAGGCATCCATTCTTCAGGTGTCCAGTCCATAGAATGTTCCGGAATCACAAATGTGCGTCTGGACGGAGATCGTTTTAGATTGAAAAGGAAACTGGAATAGTGTGGATGTAGCCTTACTGTGGGCTTCACTGTGTAGGAGTGGTATGTTGGTTTACTCTTCCTGACCACTTGTCATGTGTGTGAAAGGCACAGAACTGGCCCAGGATCAGCAGCTTCTCCCCTTCTCCCTGCTGTTTTCACTCACAGTGTATTCCAAAATAGCCCTTAAATCTGCTGATCACCGCCCTTGTTTTCATACAAAGTAAGGCCTGCAGATGTAGAGGGTTTGTCTAACCGTCAGTAACACTTAACACAAAATATTTGACTTGTGCCAGAACGTGATGTGCCTTTATAAACTCCAGAAGTGCCAGAATATATATATATATATAAATAACATTTGCCAGACTAGAACTACCGGCCAATACCACAGCGTCCCGACTAGTAAATGGTTGTTTTTGTAAACCCCACAAAACAGCCCGACCTTTGATGTTATCCTTTAACAATCAAAATATTTCACATTCCGTCTCACTGGTTCAGCTGGTTTAGGTTTACTAAAACAAGCTTCAAACTTACGCCTAATGCCTTCTGAAGGACCACATCTATGGTGTCTTTTTGAGGCAAAATATTTAGTGTTGAGTGAAAAATTAAAGTTCTAACCTAGAAATGAGAAACATGTAATGATTTAATAATTATATTAACATATGATCCACGAATGTACTGTATATATTCTGCTGACTTTAGTGTTGTGTGTGTAACTAACCGTAGACTAATTAGCTTTGGCATTGATAAAGCTTTTCTGCACTTTCTTCTTTGAAGCCAACAGCCTGTGACTTGAATAATATTGTTTGTTTGAAAAAAAAAATGACAAAGGCCAGAGACAGTAGGTGCTCTCAAATTCGTATCCACGTGTGTGGGGAAGGGAAACTGGACCCAGCTATTGAGGATCTGGGAGTTTAAATTGCCTTTACAGAACAAAGAGCATTCGGGATGTTTTTAGAGATTACAGTGTTTCAGCAACACAAGAACATGGCGTGTGTGCCTCTGTGCCTCTATTAATGAATGACTGTCCAGACTTTTTTTTGTTTTTTAAAACCGTCCAAACTTAATTCACATTTCATCTGTCAGTTAGTGTGAATCTATTGGGTAATACTATATTTCTGTCTTCACTGTGACCAGGTATTATCTTCAGAATTTGGAAAGGAACATGCATCGCTGTTCAATGTTTACAGTGCATTTTGATACTTCTGTCCATGTCGTAAGTGGTGCTTGTGACCAGGATGAATGCTACAATTCACTCTTAGTGTTGTGTGTAATGTGTGATATTGTGTAATGATGTATGTGTAGAATGAAGACCAAACAATAATCAAACTCATTGGCAACCAAAATGTCTCACAGTCCATCTTTGTTTTTCACCTTGTTTTCTTCCAAGTGGTAGCCATTTTTAAATAAGTACAATATTTCCTCATACATACAGCCGATTGTACAGTTTACAGTCGCTTAATGGGGTTCAAAACAAAGCATTCTCCTTTGTCACGGTCCTCCTTGGCAAAAGGTCACAACTCACATTTACACACAATTTACAGAAAACCTGGCCCTCAGCAAGCCCTGAAAGATGAGAAACAAAACAAAACAAGTACAAAAAAGGATAAAAGATCAACTCTTTAAAGACTCATCTCCTCTCCACATTGAAAAAAAAATAAGTATGCGCACAAACACACACACATACACACACACACGCACACACACACTCCATTGCAAACACTCGCCAAACAATGTATTTGCTTGAATGTGTGTGAATCAGCAGAGAGCATGCATTCTTTAGTGGAATCTTTATGTACAGTCATTTACACAGAACTTATATATTTATACATATAAAAAACAACATTGGCTGAAAATACTTCCCGTACTACATCCTGCTTTGACCTCTGACATCACAGACACTTCCTGTTATTTCCTGCTAGTGGACTTGATTCTGTTGTGATGGTTGTCAAGCCACCTGGTAAGGTCCAGTTTGAATTCACTCATGAAATCCTGTTCATTAACCAGTGAGGGTTTGAACTGACAGGAGGTTGTCAGTTAATACGTCCAAAAGCCTGTATCCTTTCCTCAATGTCTGATTTTGATCTTTGCAGCAAAGGTGCTGGAAAGAAAAATAATAATAATAATAATAATAATAAAAAACCTCCAATATGCTCAATCTCAAGGCCTTCCGTTAAGCTTAGCGTGAGGGCAAGGACACGTGGTATTACTTAAGAGCGGACTCGAAGCTGAGCCGCCGCTAGCTGCCAATAAGCGCACAGACGTCCAGACACCCGCACTCTTAAACAGAGTGCACCTTCATCATGGCTTCACTGCTCTTTAAGAGAGAGTCTCCATGGTCCACACACACACCGACCAATCTCGGCCTACTCGTGAGTGGACGGTCAGACTTCATGCGTTTTTTGTTCTCAATTTCTCACTGGTTATCAAATGACCCCCTAATCACGGAGTGGCAGCGTTGCCCCCTTTAGTTTCCTGTCTAGCGTTACAGGAAGTCACATGGTCCGAGGCGCCGATTAGCGCGCCCGTGTCTGATTTGTACAGCACAGCCCGCTATTGTTCGGCCGTCTCTCACGTGCTTCTCAGAAGTGGGCCAACTGAGACACCGAGCCAATACCCTTTTCCCTTCCCAACCCAACTGCACGACAACCCTTTTTGGGCAGCACTTAAAAACAAACGGGAAGGTAAATAAATGTACAATCAAGTAGAGAAAAAAAAAAATTAGGTATATATATTTATATTTTTATATATATAATTATTTTACAAACATAACTTAAAATGATAAATATTACTTTTTCGCTTTTTGCTATGTACAGATTTTACCTGGTGTCAGATTTTTCGAAAGTCACTTTTACAGAAGGGGCAAAAGCAGTGCGAGTTGCCCCAAGTGTAATTCTGCAAGGCTGGGAAAGTTTCAGATGAGAGCCCAAGGCTGCGATGCGTCGACCCCCCCACCAGGGCACCGCGATGGGAAGGCATTACTGGCCAGCTTTCCTCTCCCGGAGCGAACACCGGAGGTCTTCAGGCCGAGCGGTAGAACCCATGTACTTGCCTGATCGATCTTACATGAGGTGGTTTTTACGTTCCGAAGCACTTGAGGCGCTTGTGGGTTCCCTCCTGGGACCACAAACCTCGCCACTGGCCCGTTCTAGACGGTGGAACTCCAATGGACCTCTGAAACAGCCGTCTTTCTGTACAAAGCCTTGAGTTAAAATAATCAGCAATGACACCTTGAGGACAAAAACAGCACTTGGATGTATTGATTTAAGACTTGTTGCTGTTTATACTGTAGTATATTAATATTTCTGTAAGGCCACACTATAAACAGTAAGTATTAAAATCCGGACCTCTATCCAAGCTCTGTTTTTCCTTTCAATTGATCCCCCAGCTTAGAACTGTGCACCGCAGACTGTTTTGGAAATAAAGAGCAAAGCCCCCCTCTGCCCTGTTTGGAATATTCAGCATTAATACATTAACATGAGCGATGGGGCTTGGGAATGTCCTGTGCCAGTCTGTGTGTCAATGATGGGATGGCTAGCGTCACCCGGCTGTTCTGAAAGCTCATTGGTGGGACGGTCTGTGAACATACACACTGTGTGTGTGAGTATGGGAGTGTGTGTGTGTGTCTGTGTGTGTGTGTGTCTGTGTGTGTGTGTGTTGGAGCCGCCTTGCTGCCCTACACGTTGGACTCCACGAACGGTCTCTTTGGCTTGATGGGGGAGGCGGGGCCCTGGCGGTCGGCGCGGCCCATCTGCCGGTAGTCGCCGGCGTCCTGGTAGGCCTGCGCCACGGGCAGCGTCCGCGCCACCTTCACGTCCGGGTAGGTGGGCGCCTGGCTGACGCGGCCCATGGCGTCGGCCGCCGCGGGCACCGAGTAGTAGTCCTCCTCCATCAGGTGCCCGTTGTGGGCGTTGTTGGTGCGGTTGTAGTAGGCGATGTGGCCGTACGCCGTGTTGCTGGGCGACGTGGCCGGGCTGCTGACCACCGTGTCCAGCGACGACACGGCCCAGGCGCGGGACGAGGGCGAGGAGGACGACGAGGACGAGGACGGCTGCTGAGACGGCGGCGGCGGCGGCGGCATGGGCATCGTCATGGTCATCGGCGGCACGGGCTGCTGGAGGTACTGCTGCGTGCGCGCCGTCTTGTCGATGATGCCCATGAAGGGGGTGGCGCGGGAGCGCAGGGCCTCGCCCGGGTACGTGCCGCCCATCACGCGCATGTCCAGCGGCCCGCCCTGCGGCGGCGACACGGGCGACAGCTCGTCGCAGTAGCCGCCCTCGTACGCCAGCTGCAGCGGGATCTCCATCTGCTGCGCCGAGGGCGAGGGCCGGAAGCCGGGGCCGAGGTTGACCGCCGAGCCTCCTCCTCCGCCCCCTCCTCCGCCCCCACCTCCGCCCAGGCTGCTGGCGGAGGGCGAGAAGCGCAGGCCCACGCTCTGCGAGTGGATGAGCGGGCGTGGCGTGGGCGGGTGCGGCTTGGGCTCGGCGGCGGCGACGGAGGCGGCGGTGGCGCTGACGGGCCTGCGGAGGGCGTGCGGGTTCTCGGGCGAGCCCAGCCCCGGCGCCTGCTGCTGCTGCTGTTGGCGCTCCAGCTCGTGCAGCGACGGCGGCAGCCCCGACGAGTAGTACGCCGCCGACTGGCTCCGGCTGATCTGCGGCGTCTGGCCGTAGGCGCGCAGCCCTCCTCCCCCTCCTCCTCCTGGGCCGGGCGCGGGCCGCTGGTAGGCCGACTGCGGGCGCTGCAGCGGGGCCTGTTGCTGCGGCGGCGGCGGCGGCTCGTCCTCCATCAGCGCCGGGTCCATGCTGATGGCGCGCTGGTACAGCATGCCCGCGCTCAGGCTCCCCTGCACCTGCAGCGAGCCGTACCCACTGATGCCCAGGCCGCCCAATCCGCCCAATCCGCCCTCGCTCAGCTCGTCCATGGCGTCGCCGGGGCAGCGGGCGCTCATGGAGTGCGCCATCTGGCTGTAGGCGCTGCTGCCCAGCACGGCGCTGGAGTGCACGGCGGCGCTGGGCTGGTTGGTGCGCACGATCTGCGCCTTGGCCGGCTGCAGCCACTGGCCCTGCTGCGGCGCCACCTGCACCTGCACCTGCACCTGCTGCGGCAGCTGGAAGGAGCGCTGCGCCGGCAGCTTGGACAGCGGCGACTTGGGCCGCCCGGCGTGGGGGTGGTGCGGGTTGGGGTGGGGGTGGTGCGGGTGGTGGTGCGGGTGGTGGTGAGGGTGAGGGTGGTGCGACGGGGGCAGCTGGAGCGGCACCTCCTGGTGGTAGCGGGCCGAGGCGGCCGAGGCCGACTGCGGGCGGTAGAGGCCCGTGGCCTCGGAGGCCGGGCTGGTGCGGTACTGCTGCTGCGGGCCCCGGCGGAGAGGAGAGGGTGGCGGGCTGAAGTGGTAGGAACCGCCCGGCGGCAGCTGCTGCTGCTGTTGCAGCTGTTGCGGAGACATCTGGTGGGCCGGGGAGGTGTGCGGCGGGCTCGGCCGGAAGTGCCCGGCGCCCTGGTGGGTGGGCGAGAGCGAGGAGGGCGAGGGGGACGATGCCTGGTAGCCCTGCCGCGTGGGCGACGGCCCCGACGGCGGACTGGGCCGCAGCTCGTAGCTTTGCCCGCCGCCGCCGCCGCCGCGGCCGTCCGACAGGTAGGGCGAGTCGCGGTGGTGGCCCGGCGACGGCGGCATGTTCTGGATGACGGGCAGCGTGGCGGGGCTGCAGCGGGCGCCACCGCCGCCGCCGCCGCCCCCTAGTGGCGGCAGAGCCTCCATGTCGCGCTCCAGGTAGTCCTCGTCGTCCTCCTCGAACAGGTCCTGCACGGGCTCCATGTCGGACAGCCGCGGCTCCAGGAGGGGCGCCGGGGGCAGGGCGGGCGGCTCCTGGTGGTGGTGGTGGTGGTGGTGGTGGTCGGGGGGCGGGGAAGGGGGCTGCTGGTCCAGCTCCTGCTGCTGCTGCTGCTGGGCCATCTGACGACACTCCTCCTCCACGCGCTGCAGCAGGCGCTGGATCTCACGGTTGTTGGGGCACAGGCGCATGGCTTCATTCAGGTCCTCCAGGGCTGCGTGGAACTGCCTGAAAGGGCAGAGAGAGAGAGGGAGAGAGAGAGAGAGAGAGAGAGGAGGGGAAGACAGGGAGGAGGCGAGAAAGAAAAGGAGAGAAGACCGAGAAAGAAAGGAAGCGATGGGAGGAGCAATGATGGATAGAGAGGGAGAGAGGGGGAGAGAAGAGAGAGAAAGAAAGTGAGGATGGTTAGAAAAGGAGGAAAGAGGAGCCGTGAGGAGGTGGAAGATGAGATGACAGAGAGGAGATAAAGAGGCATAGAGGAGTACATGACAAGAGATACAAATGGAGGGAGAGAGAGAAAATGGATAAGTTAAGTACACAACTACCATACAGGACCACTGATCAGTGACCATGAATGAAGACTGTAAAAGCAAGTGACCTTTCAAGGAACCTCTCAACCATCCCTAAACCACCAAAAAAAACTACTGTGTAGCGTTCACCTGAGGTGACATGTTTTTTTTTTGTATTTCCATAGAGTACCTTTTCTTTTCAGTTCTGAGCTTACAAAAAAACTCATAACTGAAAAAAAAAAAAAAAAAAAAAAATACAGTGACACCAGAGACCGGATGAACCTGGTCAGGAACTGAAAATGTATGGAGAAAAAAGACAAAGCAAAAAGAAGATCGAAATCAAACTTGAGAGAAGGAACTGAACATGACCAGAGAGTGAGGTGTATGGGGGGTGAGGCTGAACGAACCTGCTAACCCCTAATACTACGCCTTGCACTCCTCTGCCCAGGAAGCTTCCTGAGGTATAAACCAGCACCGAATTCAAAGGGTAGCACAGAACTGAAACAAGACTAAAAAAGTCTCTACGTTCACTGAAAGGACCCTGAATGGATCAGAAGCTACACCAAAGATGGCTACAGCGACTGACACATGTAGGGGGTTCAAACAAACAAACTAACAAACAAACAAACAAGTAAACAAAAAACTAAATGATGAGAGGCCCCGCCTTTGGCCCTTGTCTGTCCGTCTCTATGGTTACCTGCTGCTGCGCTTGGCGCGGGCTCGGGCGTAAAAGGCCTCGTACGATTTGGGTTTCAACTCTAGAGCCTTGGTGGCAAACTCCTCAGCCATCCCAAAGTCCTGTAAGCAACAACAGGGCCAACAGTCATTCACAGGAGCCTTACAGCGCAGCCAAGCACACGCACACACAAACACACACACACACACACACACACACACACACACACACACACACACACACACACACACACACACACACACACACACACATTTCCACACCCTTACATCCATAAATGTGCACACATACACACAAGCACACAGACAGACATACATAGAAACATGAAGGTGCCAGAACAGATAAGAAGCAATGACAAGAAAATTCAATGGGAGAGGAGGATGTGAGACTATCTTGAATGACAAGTCACGGAACAATGACTCAGTGTAAGCGTACATATCATGGAACAATGGTTCGGTGAAGTCACACATAATTCAAATAGCTTTACTGTAATAATATGAATTGCCTGAGTGAACAGACACAGGGAATTCTGAAGTGCCGCATGAATGATCACAAGATCACATTTGCAGACACACACACATGTACATACCTTACATATACATATGCACATAGACAGACAGACACACACACACACACCCACACGCGCGCGCACATACACACACAAAAGTGAAGGACACACAGATGTCCTCTCGACAGAGTAAGTCTAAGCCTGTCTACAAGCCAAGCCCCTGACAACAGCTCCAAGAAACAGCCCTCGTTTTTGCCAGAATAACCAAAGAGGAAGAAAGAAAACACAAATAAATCAAACAAAGACAAAAAAAAAACAGAACAGAACAGAAGAAGTCATGGAAATACACAAAAACAGGATAATTAACAAAAATTGAACCCAAGACGATGAAAGATGAGGGGGGGGGGGGGGGGGGGAGATGATGTTTCTCCAGCTCAAGCTCTTAAGGACACTGCTGTGTCAGCGTAGCGTGGACACATTCTCTATGTCCCTCGTTCATCCGTTACGCCCGGTAAACTTTGCAGAGTCACCATAAAGTACTGTCGGTTAGGTTTGATGAAAACGTTTTAAAAGTACTGTATGCTGTTTTATTTTCACAGGCCCTTTCCTGTTTTCCTTTATGAAGTAGCACTTCTTTTTTTTTTTTTTTTTTTTAAACTGTGTTTGGAGGACAAGAGACAAACTAGACACATTTCTTCTGCGTTTTACTTTTTTTATGTGCCTTATGTGTGTTTTTTGAGTGTCTCGGTTGTGGGGGAAGTGACAGTGTGTGGACTGAGGTAACGCTTGGTCCTCTGACAACATTTAGAGATGGTGTGTGTCTGTGACCTCAACGACCCACAGGCAAAACAGGAACAGAAGACAGAAGAAACAGAGGCAGAGACAGGGGAAGAGGACAGAGGCGAGGAAAGGACAGAGGCGAGAGAGAGAGAGAGAGAGAACAGGATCGCGATTGAGAAAGTGAAGAGAGGGATGCGGACGTACGTTCATTTTCCTGCGACAGCGGGACAAGTTGAGGAGCAGGGAGACTTTGAGCTCACGGAAGGTCTTCAGGTCCTCGCTGAAGCCCTCACGAGGAAACTTCTTCAGCGCATACTGGTACCGTTGGGCAGCCTCCTTCACCTTCCCTTTCTGTGAGGGGAGGACGCACACACACACACACACGCAAGCACAGACACACACACACACACACACACATACATATAAATAGGTGGGCAAATACGCACACATATACTACATAACCATTTTAATGAAAACAGCCATGGAATATGGCAAGAAAATTACAATTTTATTAACATACAATTTTATTAATGTTTTGATACAGATGAGATTTGCACAGGCCTGACCTTATAGAAGCCATCTCCTTCCTCCATCAGTTTGCTGAGAAGCACGATCATGATGTCCGGCTTTGAGGTGGCCATCGCCCACGTCGCTGGACCTGCAGCCAAACAGAGAGCATGATGGGTAAGCAGGAAGAGGAAACAGGAGCGACGCAAGGAAGCTCCATCGACTCGTGAACTGGCGGAGGCGGAGCACTCCACCTGCGCTCTCTGTGACATCACAGAAAGGGTGAACTCTGATTGGTGGTTGGGGAGTAAGCAGGACGGTGTGCGTAGAACATAAAGACACGTCAGGATTGCTGACGACAGCAGTCTGTCCCACCACCCCTGTTCTCTGTTTGGTTCTGATGAAGGGAATCCACACCTCCAAACCTGCTGTTAGTTTACATTCACCCAACATGGCTGACAGACTGGTAATCAGGCTAGTAGAGAATAAACCCAAAATGCCTTCCAGCTATTTTTTTTCTTTGCTGGATTAGGAGAGAAGGCTGACCTGGCTGAACAAGGCCTGAGGCTAGCAGTAGGGAGAAGATACTGGAGGGCTGAATGGGGTCACTAAATTTAGCATATGAATGGAAATTAGCAGCCTACAACAGGTAGCAATAGCATTGTTTGGAGTGGTTCAAATACTATTTTTAAGTGCAGACCTGTGGTCTCGGACTGAATTTTGGACCTTTTGGGTCTCCGTATCTAAGGCTGAATGGGTAGATGCCAACTGAACAAAGCCCTGCACTTAAGGATGCTATTGAGAGTCAGCAGCATAGCAGGTTTTCTAGCGAGAGCACAGAAACAGCTGGCCATTCCACAGCCATGCAGACTGACAACCATACATGCAGTTTTGCCGTTTCACCACCAGAGGGCATGCATGGGTCAAAAGATGAATAGGGCAAGACAAACGCAAGGATGCCTCAGTGCAGAAATCACACTCCTTCACACTGCATCTGACGCACTAAAACCTTGACACATTTCTCGAGACTTCTTCTCGAAACTTGGAAGGATGTAGTGTGTGTGGACCGCAGTGCTTAGAGAGAGTGATTTGGGGAAATAGCCTCCACGTGCATTCCCACAGGTTTTAGGAGAGGCCCGGGGGGGGGGGGGGGGGGACAATGCCATGTGAATGAACATTTCCTTAGCAGGCATGAATGAATGACACCCAAGCAAGCTGTAGACGCTTCATCCACGCGGACCACAGTCATATTACAGAGACTCTCCCACACGGCTCCTCCACTTCAAGAGAGGCTGAGTAACGCCGGCCAGAATGTGCGCACACACAAACGGTGGAGGTCCACATAGGGGACAGGACGACACACAGAGAAGAAAAGAAAAAGAAAAACATTTGGGTAGGGAGGGAGAGACGTTGGGGGTTTGGGGTGTGTGTGTTTCACGGGTACACACACAGACACAGAGACTGGGTTTACCTCGCGCTCGACTGGGGAGGGTCTGACATCCTGGTTACGGAGGGTAGCGGGATGTGGGCAGAGTGGGGGGGGGGGGGTTGAGGGGGTCACGGGGGCAGGGGTGATGGATGGGAGTGGGTGAGTTGTGTTAGATATGGGGATGACATGGACAGAGAACCACCACCCATTCACCCACACAACAGAAGAGAACCCGGAATCGAGAGACAGAGAGTGTGAGAGAGAGAGAGAGAGAGAGAGAGAGAGAGAGAGAGAGAGAGAGAGAGAGAGAGAGAGAGAGCGAGAGGAGAGAGATGTGTGCCAGAGAGAAAGAAGGGGTGGTTTGGGGGTGTGGATGGGAAGAGAGCACAAAAAGCTGCCGTGAGACCAAAGGAATAGGATAGGAGAGAAGAGAGAGAGAGACACAGAGAGAGAGAGAGAGAGAGAGAGAGAGACAGAGAGAGAGAGGGAGAGAGATACTGAAAAAGAGAATGGGGAAGAAAGAAGAAGGAGAAAGACAGGCAGGCTAAAAACAGCAGAAGCAGTGCTTGTGCAGAGGCAAGCAGCAGCAGCAGAACCAGAAACGTTAGCACCAGTGCTGACAGCTAGCACGTATACCTCGTGGTAAAACTCAGCAGATTGTTAGTGGGAACAAGGGACAATTAGGACAAATCTGACAGGGAAGGAGATCTAGGCGGCACGGCTTTGTGATGGTAGGATTAATCCAAACGGGTAACTCTTTTTTTTTTGAGGCAAATGTCAGCATTGTAATTTCAGAGGCCTCAAAAGAAAATGTTTTAACTGTCATTGGCCAAAGCCAGCGTGCTGCCATTTTCTTACCCAATGGGTCTTCTATTTAAATCAGTATGTTTCAACCATGTGACACTTTCAAAAGCCTCATTTGGATTCCATACAAGGCTGCCTTTAATTCAAGGTTAAAATCTGCCCTTGAGAAAGCACCTCAGGCCACAGCAGACAGAGGACAAGAAGAGTGGATCTGAGGGCCTTATTCTCTCACTCTTAAACACACTCAGATAGAGAGCCTCACTACAGTACATGTACGTACCCAGTCTGTTCTTCTGCATGATCCTTTAAGCCGTTTCCATAGCTGTCTGATTCACTTCCTTCCTTCCTCTCCCCTTCTATCCTCCACCAATCTTGCTCCCCCTCTCCTTTCTCTCTTTCTTTCTCCTCCTCCTTGTCGCTTCCAGTCTCAATCTCTACCTTTATCTGCCTTTCTATTCCTTCCTTTCTCCCTCTCTATTCTTCCCTCTCTCTCTGTTCCTTCCTTTATCCCTCACTCATCCTGTTCTCCGACCCGGCTTACATTTGGTTTTGAAATACATCCTGGGTGATCCCATCTCAAGTGGTCACTGCTAAATAGAGTATATAATCACCAAGACGCGTTGTGATCCGATCACTCAAACACCTTGACAGAGACGCACTTTTGACCACATACCATTCGTAGTGTCACGGACCATGGGAGTTCTATGAACGAATGTGATGTTGGCAGTAGGCCAAAAATAAACACAAGCAGTCAGCAATGTCTTTAACTGCACACCTTGGATACAAGTGTAAATGGCAACATGTCTTGGCTGACCACTTCGGATCGGATCACTCAAGATTCATTCTAAAAACAAACAAGACAGTGTAAACAGCTCCTCTGTCTTCCTTACTTAATGCATACATTATGCATTTTCCCCTCCCTCTCCGTCTTTCTCTTCTATCACATTCCCTCTCTTCCTATTTTTCCACTCCCTCGTTCTTCCTTTCTCCCCCACTCTCTCTCTCTCTCGCTGTCTCTCTCGTACCTATCTTGGCACCCTTCTTCAGTAGGGCCACCACCACTGATGTGTTCCTGCAGCCCACGGCCCGGTCCAGAGGCCTCATGCCGCTGTGGTCCACGTGCTCGATCATCGCACCGTGATCCACCAGGAACTGCACCTGAGAAGGGAGGAGAGAAAGAGGGAGAGACAGAGAGAAAGAGAGCAACCATTAGACAGACCACTAACAAACAATTCATTTCCTATTGCCCCTCCACACCCCAACTCAACATTCTGCTTTTTGTCGTTAAATGAATTTGATTGGTCACACATAGATTGGTTTTTTTAACTAATGATAGGCATTTTTTACATTTAATTTAGCATTCACTGATTCACCCTTTTATCAATTACAATTTATTTTTTATTTGATCAATTCATCAATCACAATATTTCTCATGATTCCCTGTTATCTTTAGTAAGCACAGTGCTCCTCCTCTCGGCTCTACCAGAGAGGGTTAAAGCGGAGCGAGAGGCGCAAACGTTCAAACATTCCCACGTTCTGTTTTCGCAAAGGGGAGGGGGGCGAAATCCCCCTTTCAGCAGACCTAGAAAGTGCCGTTACATTCGAACTGAACTGCTTGCCAATCTGACAGAGATCGATATCCCACTATGACGACTTTGCGACACGCCTCTTTAAGCAGACAGGAACTGTTCGAATTTTGCTCTATCTTGTCAGTAATGAAGGATCTTTGGCTCTACTTACCACCTCCGAGTCTCCGTAGAGCTGCATTATGTTGCTCTATCTTGTCAGTAATGAAGGATCTCTGCCTCTACTTACCACCTCCGAGTCTCCGTAGAAGGCGGCCAGGTCCAGCGGGGTTCGGCCGCTCTTATCCGCATGGGCGGTGGCCGCGCCCTTTTCCACCAGGGCACGGACCAATGGGAGATGGCCCTTCAGACACGCCCAGCTCAGAGCCGTGAGCCCCTCCTTGTCCATCAGCGCCAGGGATGCCCCTGCAGAGAGAGAGCCCAGAGGTCAAAGGTCAGGGAGCCATGACAACCTTGAAGGATCAAAGAGCTCTAGTGCTGGATGTTGTTTTACTGCCAATATTACTATGATCAATATTAGCACTATTGTCACTTGAATTGTTATCTTCTTCAGAGACAACGGTACATTGACAGGTGGGAGTGGCTTCTGAAGCAAGATCAAAAAATCATCAAATAAACATGATTTTAGGTGATGTGAGGTCACGTGTTGCCATGTACAGTATGTGGGGTGACGTGACATAAGGTCATGTGACATGAAGTCATGTGATATGGGGGTCATGTGACGTGTGCAATGCCCACCCTGTGCTAGCAGGTACTCGGCGGTGCCAAGGTGTCCCTCACAGGCGGCCATCATGAGGGGAGTGCGGCCCTGCTTGTCGGCCATGTTGACGTCGGCCCCATGGTTCAGTAGCAGATCGACTATCTGTGGAAGCAGAGGGATAAAGAACACAATGGTTATGACAAACACAAACACACACACACACACACACACATGCAGACTAACCTATGCTGAACACACTCATACACATTAACAGAGGCTAAACATGGACCCACACTTATAAACACTGACCAAACAAACAGAAGGGTATTGAGGGGTGCCTGTTGTGTGTGTGTGTGTGTGTGTGTGTGTGTGTGCACCCACCTGCCAGTGTCCCTGGCGCACGGCGCTGAAGAGGGGCACGATGCCACGGCGGTTTGGTTGTGCCACAGCGGCACCCTGTTCCAGCAGCAGACGGCACACATCCAGCTTCCCCCGGCCAGCTGCCGCTGTCAGAGCTACACACACACACACACACACACACACACACAGAAACAGACAGACAGACAGACACACACACACACACACACACACACACACACACACAGACACACACACACACACACAGAGATTAGAGAGAACCACACACAAAGTATGAAGACACAGACCATAATATGAAAAGAAAAAAACACAGGAAAATAGTCTAGCAATGCTGCCTGTTCTCAACTCCTTCTCAGATGAAGTGGAGTGTGGCTACAGTAGCTACTGTAGAAGCCTTTCAACTGAACTGACTTTAGTTCATTCCTGAGGGCATTATATTCTGGCTGCTCTTATGAAAGAAGATCTACGGGCTTCTTGAGAGGCCTTTCCAGCCCGAAGAAGCTATTACAGTGTCCAGAATATGGGCTTTGTGCTTTTCTGAGAAACACTAAAGAGAAATCCTTCAACACTACTGCTGCTCTGTCTAAGCAGAGAGAGGGAGAGAGAGAGAGAGAGAGAGAGAGGGAGTGAGAGAGAGAGAAAGAGAGAGGGGGGAGGAGAAAAAGTAGTGGTAAGCCAGAGAAAAACAGTGTGAGGGAAAGAGGGAAATAAAAATATGAAAGAAATCATTTGGATGATAAACGACCTGCAGTAAGAGCACGGCGCTCTCTTAGTCAGATCATTTCCCTCTGCTGACTGCTGGGATTGCTGAGCGATTAAATATGAACAGCTAGACATCAATCACACACACACACACACACACACACACACACCATAAAACACACACCTACACACAAACTAAACACACACTCCTTATACAGGCACACCACACACACAGTTCTCAGAAATACACACACAGGAGGACTATTAAACACATTTAATATGGACATCTATCAGAAGTACCGAGGTCAGGCAAATTATTCCTGTGAAGGTAGAGCAGTGGAGAGAGTCTGTCTGTCTGTCTGTCTGTCTCTCTCTCTCACACACACACACACACACACACACACACACACACACACACACACCAGTACCTGTCTCTCCCCAAAGAGTGTCAAAGCTGTTGATCTGTGCTCGCTCCTCTTCCTCCTCATCTTTCTCAGGTAGGTCCAATAGGTAAGATGCAATCTGGCACACACACACACACACACACACACACACACACACACACACACACACACACAGACACACACACACACAGAGAAACACAGTTCACGATGAATAAATACGCTAACTGTACACATGAACATT
>NC_084996.1:8094437-8096937 GCF_963854185.1 Sardina pilchardus | reverse complement strand
GCGAATGTGACATATAGATTGATGTCAGTTAATAATTTACTGCAACGTGCAACTATAATGAAGAGAGAGAGAGAGGGAGAGAGAGAGAGAGAGAGAGAGACAGGCAGAGAGGGAGTAACAGAGGAGGACTGGGAGACAGAGAAAGAGTGAGCGAGTGAGAGGGAGAGAAAGAGAGACAGATCAAGAGAGAGAGAAAGGGGAGGGGGGCAAGGGAGGGGTTTGAAAAGAAAGTGAGAGAGGAGCATCACTTACATGAGCTCGACTGCCAGGCATGGATGTTAGCAGAAGCTAAGCAACAGGAAAGAGGAGAGAGAGTGAATGAAACAGAGAGAAGGAAGGAAGGAAGGAAGGGGAGAGGCAGAGACACAGAGGTGGAGAGAAACAAATAAAAGAGTGTAAAACAGCAAAGTGCAGAAAAACTTGAATGAAAGGGGGAGGGTTAGATGACAAGGGGGTTGGAGCGTAATAGCAGTGAAGAAGATAAGTTCAGAAGAATACACAGAACAAGCATATTCCCCATGTAGAGTCATTCAAACATACAGTAGACACACATACAGTAGAGACACACACTATGGTAGACACACATAGAGACACATACTATTCTCTAACAGGAGGAAATACTGGACATGTGGAGAATTGTCCACAAACACATAATCTCAATTTCACTCTAACTCTCTCACACACACACACACAGACAGAGACACACACACACACACACACACACACACACAAGCACATGGAGAATTGCCCACAAACACACAACCATAATTTCACTCACTCTCTTTCATACAGACACACACACACATACACACACGCGCACACACACACACACACACACACACACACACACACACGCTGTCTCACCTCTGAGGTCCTGAGCGGCGCGTGCGGCCCCGGCGCTCTGGCGGGGCATGCGGAGGGAGGTGCGTAGGGGGGCGTGTCTCTGCTCGTCCAGGTAGGCCAGGTCCTCCAGGTGAGCGGAGCTCGTCGCTAGAGACACCACAGACGACACACACAGATCAGGTCACAGGACACCACACACGACACACACACACACACACACACATCAGCTCACAGGATACACCTGTTCAAGTCAAGGGTACTACTACTGTCACGTCTGCATTCTGAGTCACACACACACACACACAGAGGAATAAGACTTCCTTTCATTCCTGAAGGACTCTAGTTCATGCACAAGAATATGTGCACCACTTTCAGCACTATACAATCACAACATGGTGCACTATGGAGTTGACCTTGAAGGACCTTGTCACCTTTATTCAAGAGAAACACACATGGAGCCAAAGTGTGCGAAACTCACAATTCAAATCATTTTCACACAGCAGTATATTCAATGTCACTTCCTTTGTACACTGCACCATATGCAAGTGCACTTACATGGCAGTGCTCTAATGCTATTGGTGAATTCAAGACAAACAGCGTGGACCCAGCAGTGAGAATCCGCTGAGATCAACACTGAAACCATGACATACTGTAGCAGAGCTCTTCCTATTTGGATCTCAGCAGCATCCCGTCCTTCACACACAGACGGACCGCATGGTCTGAGATTAACACTGCTCTGAAGAGCTGGAACCGATGGGATCGTCCCTGGAGTACCAGCGCTGGCCACTCACACACACACACACACACACACACACACCCGCCCCCAAAAAACAGACAAACACTCGGAGAGTATTCAACACCAAACAGACCTAATCCACTGCTGCGGAAACACTCCCTGCCTCTCCTGACAAACAAATCACAAGCCTGGGATCCACTTGGTTCTCTCCGCACATCAATTTACAGGCTAAATGTTAGGCCACAACAAAACAACAGTTGCTTCCAGTAAGTGCAACGCAGGTCTTTGATATGCAAGGCACATCTGACATTGTGAAGACAAATTATGGGGACAAAATTAACCACTGCAGTTAGGCTTTGTGACCTTAAATGGCCGGTAATTGTAGTCCAGACCAAACTCCATTTTAAGAAAATGAAAAGGAGCTTTAATTTGAAAATAGTTCCAGCACCACCCAAAAAACATTTTGTAACTGAAAGGATACTTGTGTGGGAGAGAGAAAGATGGAGCCGAGTTACAAAAGACAGGGTGAGAGGAGAGAGGGAGAAGAGTAGGAGGGAGAGAGAGACAGACAGAGAGAGAGAGAGAGAGATAAGGAGAGAAAGACAGAGACAAAGAGAGGGAAAGGCAGAGAGAAAGAGGGAGAGAGCAAAGAGTAGGAGTAGTATCTGTTCAAATCAACAGATTAAACAAGGTGAATGGGTGAATGATTGAAAAGGTTTGTGTGTGTGTGTGTGTGTGTGTGTGTGTGTGTGTGTGTGTGTGTGTGTGTGTGTGTGTGTGTGCATGTGTATGTGTGTGTGTCTTACCACTGCCACACAGGTACAGCTTGACACAGAGATGGAGCATGAGGACACGGCAGAAGGGGAGATCAGGACATCGGAGGTTTGTTTGTAAGAATGAGAGACTAGTTGTGGTGTGTGT
>NC_084996.1:8084437-8089437 GCF_963854185.1 Sardina pilchardus | reverse complement strand
GGATCCGTGGCTCGTTCAACCCCCAACACACACACACACACACACACACCCTCCACTGTCTGCTGATGGGAACCACGTGTGTGTGAGAGTTTTAAGGTCCCTCTGAGCCCTTTCTGTAGGCACTTAGGAAGAGCTCCCCCTTCTACCGCTCAAGAGTCAAGAGCCCCGTAAACGACGGTAAACGACCGCAGACAGGTCTCTTCAAAACCACACACGTATACGCACGCCACCACACAGGACCACAGACAAGACACCTCAGAGGCCGACAGAAAGCCGATGAGATTCTCAAGTCTGGGTCCTAAGGTCATGAGACTGAAGGGACGACACGAGCTAATAAAAAAAAGTAATCATTTCAGAATGCACATGTTGCTGATTACATTTTATAAAGCCATAAAAATACATTTTAGGTGAGACTTTTGGAGTTGGCAGCAGGCTGGAGATTTCAGTCGACCTCCTGCCAGGAAAGTTGGAATAGATGTTGTATTTACTGTACAGCTGTACTAACCGAAATACAGTGGCTGTGTACCGGTCAAAAGCTGCTCCAGCATTATAATATCACTTTTGCAAAACCTTTTTAAAAACTGCTTTTTACTGCTTTTGTGGGGGTGTCAACGAGAGGAGAGAACGGCTCAGAGTGTGAATCATAGTTTTTCCAGTGAGCAGCCTGTGGTTGCTGTAATCAATCTGATATGTGTTGTGGGTGCTGGTGGTGAAGTCAACACTGGTTCAAACACACAACCTACTGTAGCGCAAGACCGAACAAAAAAGGCTAACGGTACATATAGCTATCGGCTCTGCCACTGAAGTCAGCATTACAGCTAGTGGTAGAGTTGATGTTGGCTATAGTGTGGAGAAGTCAACACCGGTTTCAACACACAATGTAGTGTAAGGCCTAACAAAAGAAGCTAACAGTACATTTAGCGATGGCTATGCCACTGAGGCTAGCATTAGAGCTAGCATCGGAGCTAATATTGGTGCTAGTAGTGTGGTTAGTGCAGTTGTGAAGTTAGCATCAGTGGGCTAATGAGGATGGCGGTGTTGGAGCCGGCACTCACCTGCCACGGAGTTGGGGCGGGGCATGAGGTAGAGGGGGATGGAGTGGGCGGAGTGGGATGAGGCGTGGTCCAGGCTGCGCTCAGGGATCTTGTTCAGGCTGTAGGTGGAGGCGGCCATGTTCTCGTCCACGCGGTAGAGGAACGAGTCGCCGCCCAGGCCCATGCCCATGGCCATCCCCATGCCCATGCCCGCCGCGCCAGACGACTTCTGCGTCTGCCACAGCTTCAGGCTGCCGCGGCCGCCGTCGCCGTGCTTACCGCCCCGCTCGGCGTTCTCCGAGTAGCTTGTTAGAGTGGCTGCACACAGGAGCGAGATGAGGAGGAGAGCGAGAGAGAGAGAGAGAGAGAGAGAGAGAGAGAGAGAGAGAGAGAGAGAGAGAGAGAGAGAGAGAGATGGAGGGATGGAGGAGAGTTAGTGAAGACTGGTGTACGGCAGAACACACTTTATTGTTTATAAAAAGGCTGATGGAACAGAAAACGGCGCAGAAGAGAAGAGAAAAAAAAGCATGGAATGGAACAAATTGCTTGCTGCTTTTTTTGTATTAGACCCCTTAGAACGCCGGTTACGAATGTAACCGTGAGGATTTCCACTAGTCTATCGACTGCCTCTGGCGGTCTGGAAGGACTGAAATAGAACTGCCAGTAATGGTCCAGACTGTACTGTACATCACACCTCCAGGAGTACTGAGCAGCCCCTGCTCCAATGGTTAAGGTTAGAGGATGAACAACACTGAAGATGTCAAAGTGAAAGCGGCAGTGAGAAGCCTGGTGGTGGTTATCGTAATGTGAGTGTGTGTGCGTGTGTGTGTGTGTGTGTGTGTGTTAGTCACAGAGCTGTGTGTAATCCTGCGAGCTGTGTGAACTCCAGTGAGCTGGACACATAGTGATGTGCGCTGAGTGAGTGTGTGCTCTGCGCTGGCGAGGAAACTCATCTCCCGACTCATCTCAGCAGCAGCAGCAGCTTCTGAGGAGGAGGTGGTGAAGAAGTGTAGGTGTGTGTGTGTGTGTGTGTGGGCTGCTGAGAAGGCGGAGGTGTGTGTGTGTGTGTGTTTGTTAGAGAGGAACTGCAGAGGAGTGTGTGTGTGTGTGTGTGTGTGTGTGCTGCTGCTGAGAGGGTGGAGGTGTGTGTGTATGTGAGAGAGAGTGTGTGTGTGAGTGTGTGTTTGTTAGAGAGGAACTGCAGAGGTGTGTGTGTGTGTGCAGCTGCTGAGAGGGCGGGGATGTGTGCTTGTGTGTATGTGTCAATGCCACTGAGGAGGTGTGTGTATGTGTGTGTGTTCCCCTCCGGGGAAATGAGTCTGCCGACTTGTTTTAGCACCTTTTAATAACCTGTGGAAATGACTTGAGCGCAGGTGAACTGAGACTCTTTCCGAAACTGATCCAACTCACACACACACAACTACACACTAAAAACAACACACAACTATAGAGCCACAGAACTACACATACACACTGAAACACACCTATAGAAATGCGCCATCACACCCACGGTAACACACACACAAAAAAAGTGTGTGACTATATACATTTTTATATACAGTACAGTATATAGACTCCCACAGCTCATGAGGGAAGGTAGTGATATCATACAGCAATACACTTGAATTCCAGAGATCTTGAGGTGTGTGTGTTCAGGCATGTTTTGGAGTGTGTGTGTGTGTGTGTGTGTGTGTGTAATAAGAACACACAGACACATGCCCAAGAATGCGCGTGAGTGTGCTGGCCACACAAACAAACATCAAGTCTGTGCCCAGTCTGTATTCACAACACTATAAACATCTAACAATGGTGTTTATACTCAATGAACAACTGTGTTCCATCCTTATCTAAGAAAAGCAAATATTACGGCATTGCAATTAAATGTGTGAAATGTGTTTTTCTACTAAATGTGTTCCAGCATGAACGTGCTGCTTGTCTGTGTGTGTGTGTATGTGTGTGTGTGTGTGTCCGCAAAAATGTGTTTAAGTTCGGCTCTACACTGAACATCAGCATGAGTGTGTATGAATGTGTGACTATGAATGTGTGTATGAATCTGTGTATGTCTCACCGATGATTCCACTGACCCTGCACTCTAATATGCATGCCAGTGTGTGTGTGTGTGTGTGTGTCTGTGTGTGTGTGTGTGTGTGTGTGTTGTCTCACCGATGATGCCGCTGTCCCTGCTCTCCAGGGTGGAGGTGGGGCTGGTGATGGAGCCGTAGGCACTGCAGTCTCTGTTCCCAGGGTGCACTGGGGGGCCGGGGGGCAGCGTGGAGCACGGGCTGCCAGCGGGAGGCGACGCTGTGCTGCTGGCCAAGCTGGAGCACGGACTGATCCTCTGGGTCACCAGCATGCCCTGTGTGTGTGTGTGTGTGTGTGTGTGTGTGTGTGTGTGAGAGAGAGAATATAGATAAGTATTTGATGTAAATACTTTGTGTCTCCTTTTTCAATCAACAGTGAGTGTACCTTGTATTTGGTGCATTTGTGTGTGTGTGTGTGTGTGTGTGTGTGTGTGTGTGTGTGTGTGTGTGTGTGTGTGTGTGTGTGCGCGCGTATAACCATACACTTCAGTACCACATCACGCTATGTCCCCCCTCACCCACTGTGGTCCTCTGATGAGCATCTGCTGTGTCCATATCCATTAACGCTCAGAAGTCACAGTCAAGACGCTTTTCTTCAGTGATTCCTCGTTAGTGGAATGAGTTACCTAATGTGCTATTCTATTCTGATAGTTTTGGGACTTTAAAGACTCATCTGTTCAACTCGCATTTCATTAATGACTTCTCTTTGTAGGTTTATCATTATTATTATTATTATTATTATTATTATGTTTATATACATAACATAGGCATTTCCATTGTTATTTAAAACGGTACATTTTATCTTATAATGAAGTGTTTATATTTGTATTTGCGATTTGGACTAACATTTCTGACAAACACCATAAACACAAACCTAAATCATCATCATGCACATGAACAGACTAAAATACGTTCTTTCCCTGCACGCACGCAGGCACACAGGCACGCAGGCACACACGCCCACACACACCCACACACTATAATTTCTCAAATTTTGTGTGTCTGTGGTGAAATTCAAAACACTCACATATTTGCATAGACCCTCGTTAAAAAAAAATACTTTGCATTCCGATGGCAAACGAGAACAGGGTGCACACTCAGAAGATCAGACTGCTCAAAAGCACACACACTTTCACACGGAAACACACTTCCACACACAGGGTTTGAACACAGTGTTTTCCTTAGTGTAATGTATCAATGTGTGTTTGGGTTTATGTAGATCAATGTTACCACTTCAAAAAACGCCAAGTGTGTTTTCAGGTGTGTGTTTGAAAGATGACTGTATGTTTGAGGCTGAATAGCAGATTCCCTTTCTGTGCTTCAGTGACTTTGTGCAGAGAGCCAGAAGGAGCGACATGGGTGGACTGCACTATACTCTACTGCTCAGCGCCTGCTCTGTTCTTCTACAGGAGGGACACTAATGAAATTGCATACCTCCCCCTCTCTCTCTCCCTCTCTTTCTTTCCCTCTCTCTCTCTCTCTCTCTCTCTCTCTCTCTCCGTCCCGCTCTCTCTCGCTCTCTGATAAAAATCTTCTGACACAGCTTTCTTGCTCTCCCAGGAAATAATCCCTTTTTGCGAGTTTTGATGACCGAAGCCATTTTTTCCCCCCCACATTGTGACTGGATATTACGTAATGTCATAAATTGTAATTCTTGTAATGCAGCATAAATAAGGGCACTTGGAAGGCCTTAGGCAATGCCTAACCTAAGCTGTGTGGTTAAACGACGGAGAAGACGTATGGGCATGTGTGAATGTGTATGAGAGGTAAGGGTGCAAGAGGGACAGCATATTTCTGTACAGTATGCGCTATGTGTTTGGGAAAGATTTTGCATGTAAGACTGAAGTGTATATGCCTGAGAGTGTGTGTGTATCTGTGAGTCAGA
>NC_084996.1:8076937-8079437 GCF_963854185.1 Sardina pilchardus | reverse complement strand
TTTCTGTGTCCAATCACTGAAGCACAGAGAAGGAATCTGCTACAGCACCACACACACACACACACACACACACACACACACACACACACACACAAACACACACACACACACACACACACACACACACACACACACACACACACACACACACACACACACACACACACACACACACACACACACACACACACACACACACACACACACACACACACACAGCTTTCAACACACACTCATCCCACTGACACTCACATTCTACACTACAATACACACTCTGCACACAAGGTAACAGGAGTCCTCAGTAAGCAAACTGCCAATTGTGCAGAATTAGAGGAGATCTCATTAACTAGCGCCAGGGTGTCAGAGTGGAGCTAGCGGAAGCGCTAGAGATAACATGTCCCATTTACACTTAGATTAGCAGTTTAGCTAAGCTAACACTTTCTTCCGAATTCCGCGTCCGACAGGCGACTCATTTTCACCGGGACTTGTTTCGTATGGAACCCGTATCATCAGGGTGTTGTAGCGCTGCACTCTAAGCAGGTGAGCTAACAGGAATGCGTGTTGTTAGCAAGTCCAAACTTATCATCATCATCATCATCATCATCATCATCATCATCATCACCACGCCCCTGCTAAAAACAGCACAGTCGCACAGCTCCGAAGGACAAAGCAACAGCACAGTCGCACAGCTCCGAAGGACAAAGCAACAGCACAGTCGCACAGCTCCGAAGGACAAAGCAACAGCACAGTCGCACAGCTCCGAAGGACAAAGCAACAGCACAGTCGCACAGCTCCGAAGGACAAAGCAATAGCACAGTCGCACAGCTCCGCAGGACAAAGCTCCGGACTCGCGTTTGTGTTTTGGGGCCTGCTGAGGTGGCCGCACTAAAGAAGAGCATCGTGCGTGCGGACGGACAGCGAGACGGACGGCCCCTGCCAGTCGTGCCTGGGGTTTGGGCAGCGTGCGGACGAGCACGCAGACGGACGGTCTCCTGTGACTGCCTCCGCGCCGCTCTTTCGTGCCGCTCTGGGGTTTTGGGCCCGGCCCGGCGTGCTGGAGCTTGCTATTTTTGGACGTCTGCGATTGTGGCTTCGCTCGGTCCCGAAATACAAACGCCAGCCGCGCACACAAAACACAAAGTCTGACAGACAGGCCGACTACAGAGAGAGAAAGAGAGAGAGAGAGAGTGGAGCCGAGAGGAGCGGAGAGGAGCGGGCGAGCGGAGTTGGGCTGGGACCGTGTTAATTAGCGGCTCCGCTGACCTGCGCTGACCTGCGCTGGGGAGAGATAAAGCCTGTTGTTTCTGGGCCGGGGGCTGGAGCTGGAGCTGAGGCTGGGGCTGGAGGACGCATGAGTAAGCTGATCTCGCCTCAGGAGCCCCGAACCTTTCAGCCGTCCGCCACCGAGGCAGCAGACAGAGAGACAGTCGACTGGGAAAACACACGTCACGGGCTCTGACAGGAGGATATACACACACTACACACAATACCACATACACACACACACATACACACACACGGGAAGGAAAGCAGGTACAGCATACAAACACTCATGGTAACGCACACAGACGCAAACCACACACACCTCTACTCAACTACTCAAGCTGTGTGAGAAACACACAAAACACATACTGTAAACACACACACACATAAACACACACACAGAGGAAAGGAAAGCAGGTAAAGCATACAAACACTCATGGTAACACACACAGACACAAACCACACACACCTCTGCTCAAACTGTGTGTGACAAACACACAAATACATACACACACACACACACACACACACACACACGCACACATTTTATTCAGGAACACACATACATATAAACACATTTGCACACTCCCCTCTCGCTGTGTTTCAGACAGTGGATAATGATGCAGATGGTTGTCATAGCAACAATCTGTGGGCTGAGGAATGTGCTGCCTGCGTGCATCTCTTCACTCTTATTCCTCTCTGATCCTTCCTTTCTTTCTCTCCTCCTTTTCCCCTCACAGTCTGTTCCTGTCATTCTCGCTGTGTTCTTTCCACCCGATACCACTAAATCACTTTTTAAAGCCTGTTTGAGCCCCTTTTCACGCTTCCCTCTCTTTCCTTAACCCCCTTTTCTCTCTCTCTCTCCTTCTCTTTCTTTTTCTCTTATTCTCTCTCTCTCGCTCTCCCTGTATCCTTTCCCCCCTCTACCTCTCTTAATCACTTTCTGAGCCCTCTCTAAACCCCACTCCCTCTCCTTCTGTTTCTCTCTCTCTCTTGATCTCTCCCTCTCTCTCCCTCTCTCCCTCTCCCTCTCTCTCCCTCTCTCTCCCTCCCTCCCTCTGTCTCTCTCTGGCGTGTATGACAGTGTGTAATTACCCTCAGATCCCACTAATAGCAGCAGCAGCAGCAGCCGCCGCACCAGGACGGGGATCTGATGGTGGAAAAAGCCCTCAAACTGTCGACTTGGACTTTTCCAGCCCGCAGTCGCAGAACAGAGCAGAGCCGAGCCGAGCCACTG
>NC_084996.1:8056937-8066937 GCF_963854185.1 Sardina pilchardus | reverse complement strand
TGGTCCCAATATGGCGGCTGCCGCGATCTAACTGTGGCTTCAGTGTTGTGACGTAATTGCGCAATCCAGTCATTATATAGAGATCAGTGGGTCAGAGTGACACATCCTCTCTTCCTGTCCTCACGGTCCTCTGGTTCCAATCAGAACGCCACAGAGGCGGCAGCTCCATTTCACGAGAAGAACGCCATAGAAGGCACAAAAAACCCACTCAATGCCCACCCTCTTGAAACGCATTCACAGAAATATCCTCTCGCTCACTCACACATAAGCACAGATGTACTGTATAGAAGCACTCACTCTCTCAAACACACACACTGGGAAATGCGCATAAATTCACTGTGTACTGTACCTGCCATTGGAACCATCCACACATCCACACACACACACACACACGCACACACACACTAAATCCTTCGCCACCACTAACTAAGTAGCTGTTGAATGGCTGGAGTTGCTGACTGTTATGATGATGCTGTTCTTCAATTCATATGGCAAACCGGCAGCATTCACACTCAAAATGTAACAGACCCCACCGGTCCACACTGGTTTGTGCTAATGCTGTTCTATTGAGCTCCTGTAATGGGTTCTGCTGACACCTGGGCAGGAATCGGCCAACCACGTAACTGCAACCAGCTCCATCTCTGACGTCACAAGGGGGTCAAATGGAACATAGCCCTCTTATTAAACTGCCTCTGCTCTGATGTTTCTGTATGTGTGTGTGTGTGTGTGTGTGTGTGTGTGTGTGTGTGTGTGTGTGTGTGTGTGTGTGTGTGTGTGTGTGTGTGTGTGTGTGTGCGCGCGTGTGAATTTATGGACGTAAAATGGGTGTGGAAGTGTGGCTTTGTGCAAGACTCTGGGGGAGGGGGGAAGGGAAGGTGCCAGATCGTGACATCCAAAGTGAAGAGCTGAAGCCCATGGAGACACATGTGACAATCCCTGAGGCACCACTTTTCTGGAAGCTTCTCTTTCTCTCTTTATATATATATATATATATATATATATATACATATACTGTATATATGTCTGCTATATTTATATGGCTTTAATTATATATGAGTCTTATATGAGAGCTGTCAGAGCCAGCGTTAGCCAAATCCCCCATGAAAGCACGGCAGAGCTGAGAGCCGAGCCGAGAGCAATCTGCATGTGACGAGACAGCCACACAGCACACAGCCACACTGCACACAGGTCGTCCCTCTTACTGACGCTGCACAGGCATCAGAGGCTTTGTTGAGTCGTGAGGTGTAGTGAAGATTTGATAGAGGTTGTAGTGCAGCCCTGTTGCACATTTAAGTAGTGCTGTGCATGTAAGTGCAGGAGTGTGTGTGTATGTTTGTGTGTATGTTTGTGTGTGTGTGTGTGTGTGTGTGTGTGTGTGTGTGTGTGTGTGTGTTTATTTGTGAGGGAGAAAGACAAAGAGAGAGTGAATGCAGCACGTGTTAGGGAAATGAACTGGCAGAGGTAACTAAGAAACAGAGGGAATCCTCTCTGATGATGCCAGATATAAAACCACCGCGACGTCAACAACAATTCCACAACCTCGGGTCACTCACAAAGGTAGATCGCTAAACACACGCAGGAAACACGCACACACACACACACACACGCACACACACACCTGCGTGCTCCTCCATCGTGTGTCGACATGGAACCCTGATTCACCTTTTACAGGCATCATCTCCGAAGGATAACAGTAATCATCATTTCCCAGACATGTGAGTGGGCGCTAAAGACCAGTGCTTTTTTGACGATTACAGCTCCGTTCCACGTGAAGGAGGGAGAGAGGGAGGGAGAGACAGAGAGAGAGAGAGAGAGAGAGAGGGAGGGATGGAGGGATGGGGGGGGGGGGGGGGGGTGGTAGAGAGAAGGAGGCTCATGCTATAAGATGGCAATTAAAAGAGCCTTCCGTGAAGCCATTGCTAGCGCCAGCGCTAAAGCCCTCAGTCTAATCAGCTCCTGTGGAGGCTCCCCCAGGACTCTTCAGCTGAGTCTACATGAGGAGCGGGGGGGGGGGGGGGCTCGAGAGGCCTCTCCACACACACACCACACATAAGGTGCAATTAGAGAGAGAAAGTGTGTGTGGGGGCAAGCGTGGGCATGCGTGTGTCTGTGTGTGTGTGTGTGTGTGTGTGTGTGTGTGTCTTATGCAATCTGGTTCTCTGTACCAAGAGCATCAACACATTTACATATGATGCACAGGTTTCTATAGTAACCAATTCAAAGTGTTTTTTGGGTCTCTTTTCAGTTCAGCTGTATGATGTCAACTGCCCACAACACATACTACAGTAAACAGAACTTGGAACTGGTACCACAGCCAAACAATTATAGGACTACACACACACACACACACACACACACACACACACACACACACACACACACACACACACACACACACTCATGTAGCATTAGCTTAGGAACACACACACACAAACTAACTTACTGTACAAACACAAACACACACACACAGCCTAACCTAATGCATAATGAACAAAGTCTTTGTGTGTCTTTGTCTGACTGTGTGTGTGTGTGTGTGTGTGTGTGTGTGTGTGTGTGTGTGTGTGTGTGTGTGTGTGTGTGAGTGTGTGCAATCTGCTTGCTTCCTGTAGTGTGAGAGTGCCATGGGAACAGCACTGCTCCAACGACGCTGGAACACCTCAGGGTTCTGATGGTTGTTCCCATGGTGACCCCTCTCGCCTACCTCCTACGGGAAATTCCCTTCTGGGAGAGCACTTGTGTGGGAAGGGGCCGGATGTCCGGTGAGGAAACACACACACACACACACATACACACACACACACACACACCCTAAGTACCACCCAGGTACTGACACACACTGTGAGAGTGACCAAGAAAGCTACACAGTAATCGGCAACCATCAGCAGATATGGAATAATACAATCTGTAATCCACAACACTTTTAAAATCACAGCATACACACGGTTTTGATAAAACTCCTGTGAGAACTCCGAAATCTTGGTAGAAAATCTCATCAGAATCTGGCAGAACTATGCAGTTCTGATGAAATACTGACAGACAGAGACTCCAACATTCTGAACGCAGGTCTAAAGCTAAAGAAACTTAACGAGAAAAATCCAAACAAGCCCCTGAAACAGAGAGAGAGCGAGAGAGAGAGAGAGAGGGAGGGAGAGAAAGAGTGAGCGAGAGAGAGAGAGAGACGGAAAAAAAAGAAAAGTGGACAAGTAAATAGCCTGGTGAGATGCTCACCGATCTGCGACTCGGCCCGGTTCGGTCCGGTCCGATCTTAGACTGCGCACGGCTCCTTTGCCATGAGCTCTGGCTAGTCCGTAACGATGGAACAGAAGGAGAAACAGTCCCCAAATAAACGAGTGCGGCGTGGCAGATGAACAGAGCCCCACACCACTCTGTCTCCGTCTCCACAGACTCACAGCTACATCTACATCTACAGACTGGTGCTAACCAGGAGAAAGAGGAGATAGAGAGAGGGAGGGAGGGAGGGAGGGAGAGAGAGAGCAGAGCAGAGAGATAGAGAGATACAGAGAAAGGGAGAGGGGAGGGAGAGGGAGAGAGAGAGAGGGAGGGAGATATAGAAAGAGATGGAGAGTAAGGAAGGGAGGAGAGGAGAGCTACAGAAAGAGGTGAAGATGCAGAGGGAGGTTGGAATTGGAGGAGGGGATGAAGGAGGTGAGGAGAGAAGAGGTGGAGAGAGAAGAGGAGGGATAGAGAGATGAAAAGAGTGATGGAAATAGAGGAGGGAGGGAGAGAGTGCTCAGGTGTCAACCACCTGGGAGAGGGGAGAAGTCTAACACCAAGCTATTTCAGGCCCCTACGTGTGTGTGTGTGTGTGTGTGTGTGTGTGTGTGTGTGTGTGTGTGTGTGTGTGTGTGTGTGAGAAAAGAATAGTGTCAATGAGATGAAAAGAAAGTGAGAGTGTGTGAATGTGGGTGTGAGTGGTTGAGAGGGATTATCTAAAATGTCTGCTGAACATGTCAGACTTTTGAGTGTGTGTGTGTGTGTGTGTGTGTGTGTGTGTGTGTGTGTGTGTGTCTGTGCGTGTGTGTTTTCTGTGTGATTGCTCCAAAGGCAGGTACGCAGATCTTGATGCTGCCTGGTTCCGTTGTCATAGCAACATGAGGGGGCAGAGAGAGAGAGAGGCGATGCAGGAGAGAGAGAGAGAGAGAGAGAGAGAGAGAGAGAGAGAGAGAGAGAGAGAGAGAGAGAGAGAGAGAGGAGTAGGAGGGTGTTGAGAGGAAAGAGTAATTTAAGGCCAACTTGTTCTGAGTGCCGTGACTGGCAGCCGACAAAAGGAGAGCAGAAAAAAGGAATGGAGGAAAAAAACGATTAGATCTCACTGAAGAAAAATCAATACAGCAACGCCTGTTCCCATTCTACTCCCTTCCCTTCCCTTCCTTTCTCTCTCTCTCTCTCTCTCTCTCTCTCTCTCTCTCTCTCTCTCTCTCTCTCTCTCTCTCTCTCTCTCTCTCTCTCTCTTCTCTCTATCTACAGTATCTTTTCTCCCCTCTCTCCTTACTTATTTTAGTTTACAGCGCAGTTCCTATGGTTAAACAAGTCTTAAATATCCATGTAAAACATCCACACACACACACACACACACACACACACACACACACACACACACACACCCCACTACTTCATATTTTTCACTAAGACAGACATGGCAATAAGGGGGTAATTATGAATATATTACCGATAAAAACACATTAAGCGTGCACAGTAACCTCACTTTTTACAGTAAGTTAAGTACAGTGTATGTGTATACTGTATGTGTGGCATTGGCAAAGAGGTTGCTGTGAAAGTGGTGAGAGGTGGGTGAATATGAGTGGCAGTGTGTGTGTGTGTGTGTGTGTGTGTGTGTGTGTGTGTGTGTGTGTGTGTGTGTGTGTGTGTGTGTGTGTGTGTGTGTGAGAGAGAGAGAGAGAGAGAGAGAGAGAGAGAGAGAAAGAGAGAGTTCAGAGTGTATTAAACAGGAAGTAATTGAAACTCTTGAATTAATGCAGCCAAAATGAGCTAGCCCAGTCACTTAACTGGCCACACACACACTCTCTCCCACACACAGAGAATTAGACGTTTAAAGAAGTCAAATGGGAAATCTGTATGACAATGACTATTTCTGGGTGAGAGTGTGTTGGTGTGTTCATGTTTTTGGGAGTGTTTTGAAGTGTGGGCATAAGCAGCTGTGTCTGTGTGTAAATGTGCATGGCATCTAAATACAGTACGCATTTCTAAGTTTGGGATTGGTCTAAGGTTTACTGTGTATGCCTGTGTGAGTATGTGCTTATGAATGCAGTATTTGTGCAAATCTAAGAGTATATGAGAGCTGAAATGAGGATGAATAATAACATTGTACACGTCTGGTGAACATCTGTGTGTGTGTGTGTGTGTGTGTGTGTGTGTGTGTGTGTGTGTGTGTGTGTGTAAAATTGAAATGATCTGCAGGCAGAGGCTGGTGATTAGTGTAATTGGGTGCCTAAGTGAGCTACCAGAGGTCAGGGGTCACTCTGTTGAGGTTAAAAGTCACTCCTGGGTCTGTGAGGTGGTGCCGAACAGCATTGATCACTGCCATCGGAGATGGGAGCGTCGCCTTCACCTCCTGCCGGGAACGCCGGAAAACATTCCCAAAAAGCGGATCCCACCAAGGGGGGAGGTTGGATATCCGATTTTTAAAGGGGGAATGGGTCGGTCTCTTAATGATGGAGGGGCTGTACAATAATTCAGACACTCTGGCGCGCACACACACACACACACACACAAACACACAAACAGAAAACCAATACGCATACACTTACACACACCCAAATGCCCACGCACACACATCTGTGGTGCACCCAACACAAACACACAAGAAGTGAATACAAACATACACGTCACAACAAGCCCCTGCTAAAGGATCAAGCAAAAATTAGCGAAGTCTTTGAAGTCTGTGAAGTCTGTGATTCTGACCTACAGTACTAACTAACTAACTGTACCACATAGCAGTACAACATATAACTGTAGATCATATACATTTTCGGTTGGGTTGAGTAGTCTCCGCCCTGGGGACCAAAAGCTTCAATTCCTTATCAGCCTAGTGGAGCTACAGTATGTGCCCACCAAGTTGCATGAGACCAGCACAAGACCTACGGCACCTTGCACTTGCAAATGTCAAATAAAGAACTAACTTATTGTGGCCCAGTGTTCTGGAGTCATCGACCCAAAAAAAAGGGGGAAAAAAGGGAAAACAACTTGGACAAAACCCACACGACCATGCTGTGCTAGCGTATAGATAGCAATATCAGACCACACACACACACACACACACACACACACACACACACACACACACACACACACACACACACACACACACACACACACACACACACACACACACGCAGTGCTGGATTTCGGCATTGTAATGTACATGCTCAGATAACAGTGGTAAGACCACCTTATCCTCCTGTGAACACCATCTTAATGGAGGAGCAGCGCTAAGTCTCACATCAGCCCAGGGCGCTACAGTACACGAGGCAGGACTGCCACTTCACAGGAGCCGTAGACAAATGGCTGATAATGACGCTCTGGTTGTCAGCCCGCATGGCAGCCAGTGGCCTAACAACCTCTGGAGCATGCCCAGTGCACTCCCCCGGCCTCACTGACAATCTGAAAAAGTATCTGAGTAGGAGAGAGACTATCCCTGCAGCCTACCGTGTGTGTGTGTGTGTGTGTGTGTGTGTGTGTGTGTGTGTGTTGGCAAGAAAGAAAAAGCCCAAAGAGCATCGGGCAAGCAGTTTGACAGATGAGGACTAAAGACCATTGCAAGCAACTATTTGCATTAATATGTGTGTGTGTGTGTGGGGGGGGGGGGGGGGGGGGGGGGGTATGTGTGTGTGTGTGTGTGTGTGTATGTGTGTGTCAATACTGCAGTGCTGATACTTCCTTTACTGTGAGGTTGATATGAGATCACTGGAGTAGAACAATGCCACTGCCTAAAAAGATAACAGCAAACAATAGGTGTGTGTGTTTTTTCATGTGTATATTTGTGTGTGTGTGTGTGTGTGCGTGTGTGTGTGTGTGTGTGTGTGAGAGAGAGAGAGAGGGAAAAAGAGAGTGAGAGAGTGAGTGAGAAGGAAAGACAGTTTATAATAATGTGTAGATGCACAACTGAAGAAAGATGAGATTAGTGTGTGTGTGTGTGTGTGTGTGTGTGTGTGTGTGTGTGTGTGTGTGTGTGTGTGTGTGTGTGTGTGTGTGTGTGTGTGTGTGTGTGTGTGTGTGTGTGTGAAATCTGAAATCTGTGGGAAATTCTCAACACAAAACCTAATTTCCTTGGGAATTTACAATGTGTGACCCCCACAACCCTCTTGCACCCTACAAAACCCAGCCCCAACACAGAAACACAAGTCCGCACACATGTGCACACACACACACACACACACAACTGTGCGGTGAATGTCAGTACATGGTTACCATTGGTAACTACTATAGTACCAGTAAGGTTTCATTTGCATGGCCAATGTCACTGGGCTCACCGACGCATACAGCCATTGTTCATTGTTCTTACACCAATGAGAGAATAACACTATTCTCTTAACATTTAAAGCAACACTAAAGCACTTTTCCTCTGCTATTTGTTCATTAAGTAATCAGTAAATAACGACATCCACAGACAAGGTAGAGCATGTTGCATGATTTTAGTATAAAGTATGATGCATTGCGACATCGAAGCAAGTCAGATTTGTAGCTTCTTTTGTCTCATTCCATCGAACTACAGATCCGCTACCCGATCTGGTAAACTTATACAGTGCGGTTATAGCCGATAGAGGGCCGTGAAGCAAATTGCAGAAGTGCCATTCACCCTGTTACGAGTTGATGAACCACTGCAATGATTTTGGAAACATTATTTTAAGATACAAAAAACTCTTTAGTGTTGCTTAAAAAAAGAAGAAGAAAAAGACACATCTTCTTTGCTGATGCTGACTTCAGAACAAAATCAGAACCAGTTCACTGTGCTCACTGTCACAGATAAGCACCAGGGGAGAACCGTTCAGAGAACACAGTAAGCGGTTCTGCAACATTCATATGGGTAAATTCTTCACCAGCTGTTCCCTCTTACTGCAGGTCCTCAGAGAGAGAGAGAGAGAGAGAGAAAGAGAGAGAGTAAGAAAGAGAGAGAGAGAGAGAGAGAGTAAGAGAGAGAGAGAGAGAGAGAGAGCATTTGGAGCAGGCAGGAGACGAGCAGAATGAGCACTGTGTTTGCAGCATGCCCTAGTGGCCAAAAACAGACATGCAGTCGGACAAAAGCACATCTTTTACGTGTGTGTGTGTGTGTGTTTGTATGTGTGTGTGTGTGTGTGCGTGGGTGTGTGTGGGTGTGGGTGTGGGTGTGTGGATGTGTGGATGTGTGGATGCGTGTGAGTGTGTGGATTTCATCCTACGTGGTAAGTATGCAAGGCAAAAGGGATTGATTTGCAATTCGGCTCAGGCTGGTCTAGATTTCAAACTATAACTACAAAGAGAGCTAGCAGGGGGAATGAGACAGATTTCAGCTCAGAATCAACCACAAGCATATACTCTCACACATATGACCACACACACACACACACACACACACATTTGAAAGTCAGACGTTTAGGTTACACTCTTAAGATGTATTTGCCATGTATCTGTTGCTGACACATACATGATTATGTAGGCACGGACGCACACACACACACACACACACACACACACACACACACACACACACACACACACACACACACACACACGCAAACAGACACACACTTCAAAACTGGGACGCTCTTCTCTCTCTAAGCCTCAGTCCTAGAGAAAACATACACTGTATAATAATAGTATCTCGCTCCCATGTCTGTGCCTTCCACCCTAACACACACACATACAGTACACACACACACACACACACACACACACACACACAATGTCTCTCTCTTGTCAGCAGTGTTGTGGCATTACGGGGCACCCTGCATGCGAGTCGGGTAGGTGTGTGCCAGCCAGATATTAAAAGCTGGTGGGGGGGCACAGCAGGGGTGGCGTCGGTGCCCGCTGCCACCAGGCAGACATCACATGGGGCATCATAATGGGCATCATAATGGGCACGCAGCAGGAGGCCATGCCACCGCGCCACGGGGGAACACATCACTCACATCACGCGTTCCTCTTTTGTCATCTCATCTGATCCCAGAACAGCAGCCGCGAGACTGACGACGCCACAGAGAGAGAGAGAGAGAGAGAGAGAGAGAGAGAGAGAGAGAGAGAGAGAGAGAGAGAGAGAGAGAGAGAGAGACGCCCAGCGCCCACACGCACTGACGCCTGACCTCAGACGAGTCCCCGCGCTCCGTCGATCAGCCTCGTCGACTGCGACCCGGGGGTGTACGACAGGTCCGGGAACAGGTCTTTGTGAATTAAATGAGATGTGAGCAAAATTCTAATTCTATTCACATAAGCCTTGTTCCACACACACAGCCCCAATCACAGTTAATGAGACTGATCAGAGCTCAGTTCAGCTCAGCTCTCAGTGTGAATGGAATTAGAAATTAGAAATGCTAATTCTTTGGAATGCATCAGTTCCGTACTACTCCACTGCCCTTCTGATCAGGCAGGTTCATCAGTCTTGCTGATGCATGTACATAATCATTTCAGAGCGCAAATTGTAATATTGCTTTGCTAATTGTTGGCTGGGATAACACTGTTCCATTAACGATCGGATTGTTCGGATCTGTGTGTGTGTGTGTGTGTGTGTGTGTGTGTGTGTGTGTGTGAAGTTATTTGCTGCTGTACTGGCCTGCTTCGGCTGGGTCTGCAGGGCTGACACTGATACTCCGTTAATGGTGTTGTATTTGGAGCTATTCGCTCTCGCCTCAGGACAGGCACGTGCTCAGTGTTGGCTCATATAATCCTTCATTACTCTCTCTCACTTTCTCAAGCACACAAACACACACACACACACACACAGAAATATATATACTGTATGTGTGTGTGTGTCTGTGAGTGTGTATGT
>NC_084996.1:8039437-8044437 GCF_963854185.1 Sardina pilchardus | reverse complement strand
CAACGCAGTGTCTGTCGTTAATTGACTTGGAACAAGCAGATATTGAATAAAATGTGCAACTGATGACGCTGTAGGTTAACTTGCTTCCTATTCTGCATTCGTTACGCTCACAGAACGTAAGGCTACTGGAAAATGGAATGCCCACTTTTCCTAAGTCTATGAGCTGCTGTTCTGACCCTCTGAGGAGGCTGGAGTGGACTAGGTCACCGCACAAACGTGCCGCGGCATAAGCGCGACCAAAGCCTAGCGCATGACCGTGGAAGATGCCACGGGGGTGTCCGTGGGCGAGCGATCAGATCGTACGAGGCGGCATCTCCCCCCCATCTCTGGCGTGTGGATTTAGCCACGTTTGCTCCAAAAAGCCCAGTCACACATGTAAAGGAGGCTAGCTTCACACTCCCACACACAACAGAAGACTGGAAAGCACTTCACGCAAGGCGCCAGGAAATCCTGAGAAACATATGGCGACATGAATATGTGAGGGCTGAGCGCCCGACTCACACCCTCAGGCGCAACAAGCGTGAAGCGAAGCAAAGCATATAGAGGCCTACGCTGCAATCTTACTTCCAAATAGGAACCTGTTAAATGCCTATTTGAAGGCAGTTGCTCAACAGATGTTTCCACTCTCCACTGACTGAGGTCATCACAGAGAGGGTTTAGCCGTGGCTTTTGAGTCGTAGAGCACTAACACAGCCAGTCAGTCACCCTGGTGAGAATGCCCTTCGGTCATCTGCCATCTTTTGGAGAAACACCTTCAAGGGAATGTCAGCCAATAGGGGGACAGCCTTAAAGGAATATTTCGGTATTTTACACTTTAAGCCCGTTTTCTGTATTGCCTAGCATGAACACGAGTGTTTGACACCGAAATATCGACGATTGAGCCTGTTTGTGCATTTCGGCACCTTTAGAATGTTCTCTGTATGGCGTTAACATGGCTCCCTATGTGCATAAACTATTATGTCCTTAAAACACCCCTAAACGTTCGTTTTTAAAAATGTGCAGCTCACCGAGTGGTTACTGGTCTTCAATGATCTTCTATAGCAAGTTTCGCAGTGAAATTCAAATTCTGTTGTGTTATATTAGGCAAACACGGTTGTGAGTTATCTGAAAAATTACTTCCGGGATTTCGAAAATCCCTGATAAACTATGACTGAAGCTACATTTCGCTGTCAAACTTGCTATAGAAGATCGTTGAAGACCAGTAACCACTCGGTGAGCTGCACATTTTAAAAAACGAATGTTTAGGGGTGTTTTAAGGACAGAATAGTTTATGCACATAGGGAGCAATGTTAAGGCCATACAGAGAACATTCTAAAGGTGCCGAAATGCACACACAGGCTCAATCGTCGAGATTTCGGTGTCAAACACTCGTTTTCATGCTAGGCAATACAGAAAACGGGCTTAAAGTGTAAAATACCGAAATATTCCTTTAAGCACTTGTCACTTGTCACTCATTTGAGCACCAATAGGAAAGAAGCCCTGAAGGAGTCCCTAGCCAATATGTTGTCATATACAGTATATAGACCTATAGGGGCATGCATGTACTGTACAATAAATGCTTACAAACTGGTACGATGTTGTTCTCGAGGGGTATAATAAAGCACGTCCAGTAAATCTAAACAAATAAGACAGCAACCCATCTCCTTGTCATGGAGTGACCAGAGGTCTGGGGTCATGTCCGAACAGCAGCACATCTTCCTCTGGACGGTCCAGAGAGAGTATCCCACCACGTTTGTGACCCAGTTCTGATATCATTCAGCACTCAGCGAAGGGACAGGAAAGGTGAAGGTAGCCGTGAGCGCGAGAGAAAATATCCCAGGCAGGAGGGCAGGAGGGCGGGCGGGCGGACGAGCTCCCAGCGGCCGCACGCGGCGCGCGCCTCTAATTTAAGCGCCGAGAGGCGGAGAGCGGGACAGACGAGTGGTCTTTGATTACCGCCGGCCAAGGTGACCCACCCAGCCAGCCAGCCAGCGTCATCCCCTCATCACAGCACACTGCAGCACTGGGAGGGAGGGGTGGAGGAGTGGAGGGGTGGAGGGGTGGAGTGGAGGAGTGGAGGAGTGGAAGAGGGAGAGGTGGGGTGGAGGAGGGGTGGAGGAGGGTGGGGTGGAAGGTTGTGGGGGACGCAGAGGCAGAGGGAGGGTCGTATCACCACACAGGCACTCATTTTCCTGTCACACACACACCTAACGCACATATAATCACACCACACGTAAAAGGACCACACACACACACACACACACACACACAGTCACCCTCCCATTCTCTATCTCTCTCTCAGCCTCTCCCTGTCTCTGTCCCACTCTCTCTCTCTCTCTCTCTCTCTCTCTCTCTCTCTGGGTGTTGCCTCATAGTCTATTAATGTCTTTTAATAGGGCTATAAGGAGTAATCATCCCTCAGTAAAACCTGTATATATGATCTTTTTAAGGGATGGGTGTGAATCTCCAACCATTAATCTGATACTTGTAAACCAGAAAACCAACCCTATGCAACTGGCCACTGTGGTTTTGGCGAGACTACACTACCCACAATACTGATCACCTTCCAGAGCATTCTTAATCAGCTACATATCACATCTGAATAACAGTATTTCTATCACATCCAAGTGGACAAGCCACGGCAGACATGAAAGGCTTAAACAAAGGCACAAACGTACACACACACAGACACAGACACAGACACACTCACCTCTGACAAACCACTTCAATGTGCAGCCTCAATGAGGAAAAAAAGAATGGATGACAGACGTGTTCTGAGAATACTGTATGTACAGTGTGTGTGTGTGTGTGTGTGTGTGTGTGTATAGTAATGTGTAACTGTGCCACATCAAACACACCCATGTGTGGAAGAAATGAGGCTGGTTGATGGCTGGAGGGGTCTGCCGCATGTGGGTGGTGGTGTGTGTCTGTACGTGCGAGTGTGTGTGCTCACATGTGTGTGCATAGTTATATGCGTGAGTGTATTTACAGTATGTGTGTGTGTGTGTGGGCAGTATTTCTCAGCTCTCTTCCCAGTAGTCCCACCAGATCTGACACGGAAAGCCAGGAGCTACCTTGGCTACAGCCACCGCGTTATATGGAGCCCGTAACAGTCTGGATGCTACATCTATGACTCTCAGTGGTAACATCAATCACGCGAGAAGTGCTAACATCACCACAAACGGCGACGCTAAAGTGAACTGCCCCTGGCCTATGGCCTGCCAGCAGCAGCAGGAATATTTCCAGTAGTAGATGTTCCGGCTTCAGTCCAAACGGCGGAACTAAAGGCTGTAACGTTAGTGCAGCCGGCCGTAATGGCTGTAGTTAACCCTAATGGCAGCGCAGGTGGGAGGGGAGGGGTCGGCGGACGCGGATGGAGGAGTGACAGCGCTCAAAGTCACACAAACAGAACCAGTAGCAGCAGCAGCAGCAGCAGCAGCCACAGTACAGCTAAGAGAGGGAGAGAGAGGGAGAGAGAGAGAGATTGAGAGAGAGAGAGAAAGAGAGAGAAAGGCAGAAAGAGAGAGAAAGAGGGAGAGAGGAGAGAGAGAGAGACAGGCAGTCGCCTCAAAACTACACCCCCCACACCCACACCCACACCCACACACAAACACAAAGATAACCAAACAATCAACACACCCTAACCATACACTGAGCACATCACCAGAGAGAGCCCAGTTTACTGCTATGGCAGTCCGAGCACATCCAACCCCCCATAGTGATCGCCTGTGTCACGGAGCCCATTGTGCTGGTGGCAGCAGCAGTAGCCAGGGCGTGGCAGTGAGGTGATGCACCCGTGGGACACCAACGCTGTTTCCCATCAGCGTCTCGGAGCAACCGACCGCCATGGCAAACGGAAAGAGAGAGAGAGCAGTGACAATGATATATAGCTACTCAGTTAACAGTGGTGGCTGCACGAGGATGCTTCAGGGGAGCGTGCCCCAGTGCCCATGTGCAGTGCTGAGGGCATTTGTCTGAGCTGAGGTTCCAGCAGCAGTGGCAATAGTCATCAACAGTAGCGGAAGTGCTACTACCTGTCGGCATGGTAGTGCTAGCAGCAGTAGTAGCAGCTATACTAGTAGAAGTAGTAGCACTATCAAATATTATTATAAATACCAGTATAGCAATAATATATTATTTCACTGAGTAAGTGAGTAAATTAAATGTATTTTATACAGCACTTTTCACAGGCAGGGTCACAAAGCGCTTTACAATGCGCACACACAGTAAAGCATAATAGAAAAACAGTCTAAGAATAAAATAAAAGTAAAAAAAAAATACGCAAGATGTGAGCTGCTGTGTATATGCATTGTACTGGAGCCGTGCTCATCCAGTATAAGTGCCTCTCTGACCCAGAGGCAGGGCAGTGCGTGGGCGTTGGGAGTCAGGGAGAGGCGCGATGACAGGAGCAGTATACTGTAGTGGAGGCTGGTGGAGCTGCCGAGCGCTGGCTGGCTGGCTGGCTGGCTGGCTGGCTGGCTACAGTCACAGCAGCAGCAGCAGCAACAGCATGTGGCGGCGGCAGTGCTGGTTGTAGTAGTAGAATTCCATTATTTAAGCGACGCCGCACGCCGCGCTTCCATTCATTTTTCCTTGTCCTTCACGCGTGCGTCACATTGCTGCTGGCTATTCGGATGCTTTCGACTTGGAATGCTACTCACGCACGACGAGTCTCCAGCTTTTTGACACACACAATAAACACACACACGCGTTCACACACACACACGCGCGTTCACACGCACAGACAAAACAAAATTACATGAATATTCACACACTCAAAAATGCACTCTCGAGTGTACACACAGAGTTATTTCTGCCTCTGCCAATGACACACACACACACACACACACACACACACACACACACGAGCATATCTATAAGAAAACGGACCATGCACCAGAGTGTAAGCGTGCATGAAAACATGTTTAACATATGCTGGGCATGCGTGTGTGTGTGTGTAAGTGTGTATGTTTGTGTGTTGCTAGAAATGTGATCCCTGGGTGTAGTCTAGCGCTGATGAA
>NC_084996.1:8011937-8034437 GCF_963854185.1 Sardina pilchardus | reverse complement strand
TCTGGCCCGAGACCAAATTCCCCAGTGACACATTATTGTGAACGATGGCAGACAGGGAGATATACGAGAACATGAGAATGAAGCGGCGATAGCGGAACGTTGATTAGACTCGAGTGGTACATGACTCGAGTGGTACACGTTCTGCCCAGGACGAGATCTTATCGCAAAACACCTGTGAGATCACACAAATATTGTGTAATCTTACAGGTGTGCTTGATAAGAATCATTGTTTATGTGGCTGCTCTGGGCAGCTCAGCGATGCAGAACGTTCTCAATAAATGAAGATGAAGTGTCCATGCCAGCAGTAATAAGCTAATTGGCATGAGAACGGCACTAAAAAAGAATTACAGGCATTAGAAAATGTGTCATCTCATTGGTGGATGGATGTGACCATCACGCCCATATTCCATTTGGGCACCACAAACAGCTTGAGTAATCTGAGCGCTTTACTGGAGTTCCAAGACAAATGCAAGACGCAAATGACAAGAGGAGCTTTTAGACTGTGTCTGTGTTAAGACTGTGACCTTTTCTGTGGTATTCATCAATCTCATTCAAATCAGGTTTGGCAGGCGATGCCAGTCCTGCCCTCGGTCCAAGCAGCTACCACACAGCAATGCATCTTTTGGAGTTGAACAAGTGTAAAGTGGAGGTGGAGTTTTTAAACAGTGCAATTTGTGTCTGGAGAAGATTATATTTATGCCAGAAAAGTCACAAAGCTTCTTACTTGTCAGCTTAAAGGCTAAAAACTATTCATGTTCGAGGAGAAGTGAAGGCAATGGTTGAAAAACGCAAGATAACCGTAGCTGTCACTGCAGATGGAGGTAGATAGTGTGACTGAAAGTGGTGTCTGCAGCTGTGGTCCAGTGGTGCATGTGGCAGATGTGGTACTGGTACATGAGGTGTGAAGGACGAGGTCGTGGCATGTTAAAGATATCACTCACTCTAATTTTGATGAACACACAAGCCAGGACTACAGATTGAGAGTACTGTAGTTTTAAGATAAAGGTGCTTATTTGAAGACATTCTTTTTAAGGAAGTTTAAAAAAAAAAAAAACTTAAACCCTTGAAGTTTGTGGGGTGTGCAAGGGAGTGTTCCATTTTGATACTTGTGCTGACGTACTTAAGTAGGTGTGAGTATGCATCCAACGCCAGTCTGAAGGTAAATTTGAAACGTGCCATCTATTTTGGTTAAAGAAAGCCTATTTAAAAGTTAACTAAAATGAACAGTGGTTTTTACATGGGCAGGGAGCGTGTACTGTGTGCCATCAGTACACATCGCTCGTCTTGTTGCACACGTGTGGGAGATGAATAAAAGCCATTCACTGACTGTGTCGGCCAGCAATAAAACAAATGAGTCACCTTACAGCTTGAGCCAATCTCCTCATCTATAACTACACACTGGTGACCTACATAATATGCACATAGGCCAGTCGGTGCAGCCAAAACCCTCGCATTCCTCAGCGTCACTGGCTCAAGTAAGCTAAGGAACTCAACATGTGGTGAAAGTAGGACATTTAAAACATTCTCAGAATGTTAGAATGCCAAGGTCTGAGATACCTGTGGCAACAAGTGGCAACAAGGATTTTTTAGAAAATGGGCGCTTTGGAGCACATCATATAAAGCATTTAAATAGATTATGGGTATGTACTCTTATCTTATGTACTTTAGTAGTTGAAGTGTTTAGTGTTCACATTCGCAGTGAGGAGCTGGACTCTGTTTGACCAGAGCGAAAGGAATGTGGTGACGTGGAAAAACTCTGCCAACTCTGCATCAGAACTGGTCCCAACATAAAGCAGATTTGGCAGATGGAACAGGTTGAGCTGTCTGGCAACTAGAGCTGGTACGGCTCTGAACTGACACGGACGAGAGGACCCGGTCCATTCCAGCGACTATACGTCGTCCAGGCAAAGTGACTGTTGCTAGGCTTGCGGCCGGGTCATCTGTTTTGGCGTAAAACTCCTCCGGCATTCCGAGGCCTGTGCAACGGTCAGCTAGCGATGGGACGGCCTGGAAGAGCTACTGGACAAATGAGTCACTTCCTTCCTTGGCTGAATGCGAGTGGAGCAGAGTGGCTCCAGGATGGAGGCTTCGCGTCACCGTCACCGTCCTCAGGTCTCACAGGCACTTTCACTTCCTCTCACACTCATCAGCACACTCATCGCCAATCAGACGCATCCTGGATCCCCTTTTACACTAGAAAGACTAATGTACTGTAGCAACCTTCGGTTACTATGCCCTGATAGCTGGCTTATGTAAGACACCTAACTGTTCAAGAAGCATGCCTGCAAATGTCTGCGCTCACAAGCTAATATTTTCCCTCCCTCTAATTAAAGCTACGTTTGTCTAGTCTTAAAGGTTTCTCCCCTTGAACATACACAAACCAGTTGGGAAATAAGAACAAAATCAACATTGAATGATTAGGGCATGGTTATGAAAGCCGGGATACCACTGCAGCTGCAAAATGCTATCCACAACATGACACTGGAGACAGGAGGAGCAGCAAACACAGCCCTTCAGATAAAGCAGCAGTATAATCTATCTTTAGGGCATCAGAAAATGTTTCTATTCCCGTTCATAACAACAAACTAGCGTCAGGAACTCGAGGACACGCCATTCTCTAGGATGCATTAGCATTAAGGGGTTCTGTCTCTTGAATATCTATTGAAGAGAGCCAGAGGCAGCAGCAAGCTAAGATGGTGGTACTGTAGGTAGGGGGGAAGACAGTAGTCAGTGATGGAGCCGTTTGAGCTGTTTAATTGGGGTTAACAAGAGTGGTTTAGGGGAATGTGAGTTGTCCTCGATGGGCTCGAGGTCCCGCTGTGGTCTCCCCCCCTTTTGTCCTTGAACTCCTGGGACCGAAAACAAAGCATGTCTTATTAGGGAATGTCACCCGGGAATATAATCCGCTCCTGACTTCAAGGAGGGTGGATCCATATCCCATAATCCTGACAGTGTCACCCGTTATTCTGTTTGACTGTGCCTCTGATCACACGGAGAAGGGGGATGCACAGTCACCAGGGAGATGGGGGGCAAAGTGGAGGAGGGAGGTGCACTGGAGATGAAGAAGGAGAGGGGTGGGGGAGGAAGGGGGGTCGGCTGGTGGGGAGTGGTGGTGGGGGTTTGACGTTTTCCAGCTGAGCACCGCAGCATGCTCTTGCTTTTGATCCTCTCCTCTCATTCTCTCTCTCTCTCTCTCTCTCTCTCTCCCCTCATTTCTCTCTATCCATTTTTCTTTCCTTCCTCCGTCTCTCTCTCTCTCCCTCTCTCTCTCTGGAAGAGCTCCAGGGATGCTTTCTATAGCCAAAGGGGGGGCTGAAGATTGAATGAGGGCGCAGAGCGAGTGGAGTTTGAGAGAAGGGGAGAAGAGCAGAAGGAGGAGGAGGAGGAGGAGAAGAGGAGGGGGAGATGGGGAGGGGTGGAAGCAGCTCTCCGTCCTCCAGATTAACAGAGCCCATCTGGCATCGAGTCCTGCCCTGTGTCCGGCATCAGGCCAACGGCCATCAGAGGGACAAGGGCAAGGGGATGGAGCGCGGAGGGAGCGCGGAGGGAGCAAGTCATGAGCGAAGCTGGTGTCTGTGTGAGTGTGTGTGTGTGTGTGTGTGTGTGTGTGTGTTGGGGGGGGGGGACATGAGCACGAGGAAAGAAAAGGGAGGAGAAGGAGAGAGGGATAAAGGTGAGGAAAGGAGAGATACAGAAAAGTGAAGAAGGAAGAGATGAAGAGTACAGAAGGGGGGGGTGACAAGAGCGAACAGAAGGAGAGGGATGATGAGTGATGAAGAGGGGGAGAGAGGAGAGTGAGGAAGAGACGTGGAGAAAGGGCATTAGAGAAGTAATGGAAAACTGTAGAGAGTAGAGTAGAGAGAGAAATACAGATGGAGAGAACGAAGAGGAAAAATAGAGAGGAGTGAAAGAGAAACGAAGAGAAGAGACGGCACAGAAACCTGTAAAATTACTGAGGGATTATATATAGTCCCATATATTCATAATAGCCCTGTACATTAGCCTGCAGGAGATTTTAATGAGATTGTGGGGGCACACAAGCTGCAAAGCACCCACAATGCTGGTATCCATGGAACACGGGAAATGGAACAGGTAGATAGAACAGAAAATGAATGGGGGAAAGGATGAGGACAGCAGAGCGATACAGAGAGAGAGAGAGAAAGAGAGAGAGAGAGAGGACAAAGAGACAAAAATATAGAGGGGGAGCGAGTGAAAGAAAAAGAGCAAGGAGAGACAGAGAAAGGAGGGCATAAAGAAAGGCAGAGGGAGAGGGAGGAAAGAGAAGAAGAAAGGGACAGGAAGATGAATGGATATAAGATAGGGAGTGAACAACCGAACCGGGATGGAGAGGAGTAATGAAGGGAGAGAGGATTGGCTGAGATGAGGAGAAGAAATTACAAGAGAGAGAGAGAGAGAGAGAGAGATGATCAGTGGAGGGCAGAGAACGGGGGAAGACAAGAAAGGGAAAAGAACAGATAGAGAAAGAAAGGAGAGATAGGAGATGGGGAGGAAGTGAAATGTACACTCCCTGTCAAACAAGATAAAGTGATGGTAGGCCTGAGAGAGACCTTTCAATAACCATTATCACATTTTCACATTATTCATTTTCTTTTAAAATAAATGTTGAAGTCAAACTTATTAGCCTAGTGGACCTCTGTCTCATGAACAGGTGCGGGGTGCTGTACAGAAAGAGCATATTCATTCTTCAAATGAGCCTACTCTGTGCCGGCAGACTCAAATGCATTTCCATTTACTCCGTGCATAACCTGCTGAACAGGTACACAAAGCTCTGCTGATTCAATTTTCCGTTCACATTGCTGCGCGCACCCACCCACTCAGTAAAACACAAACTATTCAATTTGTCCATAAAATGCCCGCCTAAGCAGCACACACGAAGCTGACTCAAGTGCAGCTTTGCACAAATCACTGAAAATTATGCAAACCCAAAAAGCATAGTTTAAACCTAATCCCCTGTTTTCTGGATACACACAACTCCCATTGCGTAATCTGTGGCAGGGGGCCTGATTGGTCCTGCTCGCCTGCTCCCTAAAACATGATTGGATTGGGACAGCACAGCTGACTCAGTCAAAGCCAGCAATCGTGAGTCGGGTGAGAAAGCTTAGCCAGTTGGCCGGTGGCGGGTTGCTGAGAGCACCGTGCTAAATTACTCCGACTAAGCCAGGAACACGTCCACCAGCTGCCCTGTAGCCTACATCCACTCACACTGGCAAGAGTCATAGCCTCTCTATACGGTCCATCCTCCGTCCACACACACACATCCTGGCCTGCCTCACCAAAGTCCACGGAGCCAGTTGAAGACCATTAGCCTGCCCTGCCTCTATAAAGTGGGTTATGGCATTCATTCAGTCACCTGCGCTGCCTTGCCACCTCGGCTAAATACGCTAAATATTCACATTACAATGTATTCAGTGCCCTACAAAAAAAACACATCACACACACACACACACACACACACACACACACACACATGGGCACGCACACACACACCTAAGCTCAAATCCTGCCAAAACTGCAGAGATATATCTGCACAAATCGCTCCAGTTGAAGAAGTCTGCTGAAAGCTCCGCAGCCGGGGATGCCAGAGAGACGGATGAAAGCCTTCAGACAGGAGGCCCTCGGGGATGGGAACAGAGTAGGGTAGGCCCTCCTCCTCCACCACTACCTGTCAGAACAGTGGAGTCTCATAACAAGCTATCCAAATAATTACTCGACTTTCTTTTTGCCTAATTAAATTCACAACTGCAAATGAGCCTGGGCAGGATGTGTGTGCACCGTGTTCCTGTGAGTGCAGGAACTGTTGAGCTTTGCTCTGAAACAACACGCTGGGCTTGATCGACCTGTGTTATGACATGCAATGAATGTTTACTGTTAGTCTCTGTAGGCAGAGGTGAGGGGTTTTTTTCCACTGTTTTTTTTTTTCTTTGTCTGCTTACTTTGCGATACAAAAGCACACTGGCACACAGTGCATCCGGCTGTCCTGGCAGCCTTGTTTTCATTCCGCTCACGAAGGCTGAGAGGGTCTACGGGCTAACCATCAATCGCACCAACGACACGCGCTTTCCACCACAGGGCACGATCCCTCTTCTGCGCTCAGCAAGTCACTGGCTGCCCGGGTTTAATTCACCACTCACATGTGCGATGAGCACGACATCTGCATCACGCCCTCCACTCCTGTCATCTACATGCAACAGCACTTGTCAGAAATCTACCCATAGTACTGAGCCGGATTTCGGCCAAATGTTGGCCACGTTCAGCAACGCTTTGCCTTTTCATGATGGTAGAGCCAATATGTGTACTTAAAACAGGTATTTAAACAGCGTCGCCTTTCTTGTGACATCATCAAAGTGAGACACCATTCCAGTGTGGCCAAGGAAGAGGACAAGAAGCTGCTGGGTTTGGGGCCAACCCAGCTGGCAGTGGGGTGAGTCTTGTGCTTTTGTGCCTTATCAAAGCTCTCGGCCCACAGGGACACGGGAAGGAGAGAAGGGCCCATCTTGGTGCCAGGCCTGGGCAGGGAATCAACCACGGCTGGCACCCGTGATAAAAGCCAACCCCAGAGGGGAACTCAGCCCGGATGAGGCCCAGATGAGGACCGGATGTGGTCCAGGTGAACAGTCAAGTCAGCCCATCTCTGTCACGCAGTCGGCACAGCCGCCAGCAGACCGTGAAATTTATCATTAAATCTTCTGTCGCTCGATTTCTTTCCTTCAACCCCTCCTGCCCCGACGCTGTCAGCCTCACATACAGTAGCCCGCTCGACTCACAAAAAAACCCTGGAGAGGTCTGACTTCCTTCAGACAAGGAAAGGAGGGAATGGTACCATCTCAGCACATGAAGTGCATTATCCCTTATCTTAATTTTAAATTTTAAGGAGTGTTTTGGCAAGTGTTATCAAGTACGTGAGAGAGGGATTTTCCCTCCCTTACAGTTCACTCCACGGTGAAGTGGAGAAGATGAGGAGCAGTCAAAAAGGTCAGACAAGCATCTGGCCGTCCAAATAAATCAAGAGCCCGCAGCCTCTCAAAGAGCGGGCAGCCATAATTATTCAGTGAAACCCAAAAGGCATTTGTGTGTGTGTGTGTGTGTGTGTGTGTGTGTGTGAAAGAGTTTGTGTGTGTGTGTGTGTATCTGTCTGCGTGGGGCTGTGTGCAGGGGTGGGGGTGGGTTCCAGGAAACGTGAGGCTGAAAGGCTTGTTTGTCTGCTGAGTCACACTTCTACCCATGCGGCTCCTGTTCGTTTCCAGAAAAACTGAGATCCCCAAAACTGGGGTGTCAGTGTAGGCCTGGTAAACAGCGTGGCTAAACTCACACTAAACACACACTCTTACACACACACAGACAGACCTAAAGCACTTACTCCAGAGAGGTGGGGAGGAAACACAAACACACACATCCCTAGCATACACACCCGCAATACCATAGAGGTGCCAACACAGGTAAAAAATGGTTTGGTCCCCAAATTGCGGGTGATTATGGAAGGTCGCTGGCGCCAGATCAGGACCAAAAGGCAGCCCAGTCTCAGCTCCCATATTGGATGTTGATGGCCCAAGCTGCCATGACAAGAGCTCCGTTAAGCCAGCAGGGCGTGGGCCTGCTGTAGCTGCTCACTTCCTGTCCTACAGGTCCAGTCAGGAGTGTTTGTGAGGGGATGCTTTGTGAATGAGCGTCACGCCTGTTTGGGAAAGAAGAGGAGGAGGAGGAGGAGGAGGAGGAGGAGGAGGAGGACGGCTTGGTGCAATGTCAACAGTTAGGGGTGGGTGTGACCACAGCCACAAAGGAGCTGTTGGTACAGCGGAGATGCATACACTTAACACTGACAGCACTGTGGGGGGAGAGAGGGAGAGGGAGAGAGAGAGAGAGAGAGAGAGAGAGAGAGAGAGAGAGAGAGAGAGAGAGAGAGGGGGGGGGGAAAGAAATACGGAAGAAGACTTCTGTAGGGGACAGAGAGAGAAAGGTACAGTACAGTATAACAGGCAGAAAAACAGATGGAAGATAAACTTGAGAGATGGTAAAAGAGAGAGGATCTGGATGGTATAAAAGAGGAGGAGTGTGTGGAAACAAGTTTCCATGTCTACTGAAGAGGAGAGAATGTGGGAAAGAGTGAAACAGAGGGAGAGATACTGACAAGGAAAGAAATATGGCGAGTGAGTGTGTAAAGCTGTCATGGGCTTCCTCATCGAAATATCTCCTTCAGGGGCAGCAAATCCCTGGAAGAGGCTAAGAGCCGAATCCATGCACATTAAACAAACTCTCTTTTTCTCTCTCTCTCTCTCTCTCTCGCACGCACACACACACACACACACACACACACACACTCATACATTCATAGCCGTCCATGTGTCAAAAACAGAAACAAACACACACTCATACACATATTTAGACAGAAACAGCACTGTCCTCACTTGCACATTAGGGGTCTTTCATACTGATCTAGCAGACACACACAGACACAGGCTCATTGGCAGTGACAGCGGGACTCACCACTATTCCGGTTCTTGCGGTTGGACTTGCCGCCGCTAAGCAGCATTTTTAAGCTGTTCCTGAACATGACTGCACCAGTCTGTACAGGGCTATGAAGAAATCTGCAGAGAGAGAGAGAGAGAGAGAGAGAGAGAGAGAGGGAGAGAGGGAGAGAGGGGGAGGGGGGGCATAATCCAGGGTTAGTCACAAGCATAAATCCCAGAACCTAGATTCCAAATGAACATTTATCTGAGGGCCAGACGGCCCCTTCCCCATCAATCAAACGCTGAGCACTTCCTCATTCCCCACTCCGGGACGGCCGCGCCGCCCCAGGGCACCCTCGACACTCACTGGCCTTGAGAGCACAGACAGAGTAGCCGAGCCCGGCACGGGCCCGGCCCTGATCCGGCCCACGCGAGGCAGAACTCTGCTCTCCCGGAGCTGACCTCATCAGAAACGCCTCCTCCGGTCCTTACAAATCTATGCAGGATCAAGGCCAGATCTGGTCCATCTGCATTGGATTGAGTCAGTCAGCACTGCGCCGTGGTTTTAATCAGCCAAATGAGGGCCGGGTTGTTGTGGCTGTCAGGAGTGAGGAGCGCCGCCGCGATGACGTGCGCACGGAGCCCAAAGTGTCGCCTCAGAAAAGAGGAGTGTTGGAAATGGAATCCTCTCAGGGTTGGGGGTGGCTTAGAGAGGAGGACCCCTCGTCTTCGTTAGAGCTGCAAACTCAAACTCAGCTAATCTCGCTGCGCCGGGTCTTTGGTTCAGACGGTTTCAGAGCGACAGCAGCGGTGGCAGCGGCGGCGATGGCTTCTGCTGCTGCTGCTTCTGCTCAGGTGCGTCCACACTTTCCAGGTTCAAAGGACTCCTCTAATGTCTAATGACGTGTGTGTGTGTGTATGTGTGTGTGTATGTGTTTAAAATATTTAAAATAACACAAAATACAATGATAATACAAGCTCCTGCACACTGTGTGTTTGTGTGTGTGTGTGTGTGTGTGTGTGTGTGAGACCATGCATGTTTATGTGTGAGTATGAGTATGGAGTGTGTATAGATGTATTAGTCTGTGGATGCCTGTGCGTGTGTGTGCAGGTGTGGACATAATAACTTTCCATCCACGTGATAAAGCCTTCCTTTGTCAGTTTATTCTTAGGAGACCTTTTAACACACTCTCTCTCTGTGTGAGTGTGTGTGTGTGTGTGTGCGTGTGAACGACTGAATAAGAAAGAGAGAGAGAGAGAGAAAGAGAGAGAGTGCTTCAGTCTCCTTACTAATGTTTGCATGGCAAAGAACTTCTGTGTGCGACTGCTTCAGAGACATCTGAAAGACGTTTGAGTACACGTTGGCACTTAGCACACACTGTGCAAACACACATTTGGCAGAGAAAGCTAAGCGAGGTCATGTTCTCTTCCTCTCCTGATGAACAGCCCCATCACGCCATAGGATGATTAAACTACAGACACAGCCACTGCCAACTGGTGGAGAAAATTGGGAGAAAAACATCCTCTTTTCTCCTGAGCAAACAAAACCATTGTCCAAGACTGTCTGGTGTTCTACACTGTGGCATTGTCAAGCAATGCACCCTGGGTAATCTACTCCTTTTTGTGTGTGTGTGTGTGTGTGTGTGTGTGTGTGTGTGTGTGTGTGTCTGCATGTCTGCGTGTCTGTCTGTCAGGATCCACTTTTCCAACAATGCCACAGCTGTCGCCATGGATGGGAATTTTGCGAATGAGTCTTAAGGCTTTTCTGCCTTGCGAGCGTTTCAAAGGGCCTGTAATTACTGCCAGAATGTCATCTTACCGAACAAAAAGAGATGGAGAGGGAGGAAGAGAACGAGTGAGAGATTGAGAGAAAGAGAGAGTTGTGTGAATACAAACAGGTCCTTCTTGTTCCTTCACACGGATCTCTGACAGTCTATTTGTTTACCTCTCAGTCTAAACCACCTTTGCTCAGCCCAATAAAGTGATGTCATCTTGACTTATACAGAGCATTGACAAAAAGGAGGCAATTTTTCTTCTTTTTTTTCACAAATCAGTGTCTGGCAACTACTGTTGTTGTCCATGTCAAACCAAGTCAGGCATAACCATCTGACATATTGTTGGAGTGAGCGGTTTGGATGCGTATTGTGCTTTTGTGTTGAGTTGTGTGTGTGTGAGTGTGTAGGGGGGGGTCTCTCTGTGTGTGTGTGTGTGTAGGGGAGGGGGGTCTCTCTCTGTGTGTGTGTGTGTGTGTGTGTGTGTGTGTGTGTGTGTGTGTGTGTGTGTGTGTGTGTGTGTGTGTGCAGTAACATATGTTCCCTGTTAGGAGAGGCATGACTCAGCGAGACACAGAGGCCTGTGGCTTCTCCTGCCTGTGGCCTCCAACGCCAAACAGCATCAACAAAAGGAGAGCGGGGTTAGAGAGACAGAGAGCGAGGGAGGAGAGAGAGAATAAAAAGAGAACAAACTACAGGTGGTGGGGTGTGTGGAGAAACCTAGTCCGTGGGAGCCTCGTCTCTCTCTCTCTCTCCCTCTCCCTCCCCTCTGCCTCGCTCGCTCTCTCTCATCCCTGTTTTCCTCTCAGTTTGGTTGTCAGCCACTGTGGCCAAAATCTTTTTTTTCCTCTTCCAATTCATTTCTGTTTCCTGTTCATCCTGGTCTTTTTTCCCAGTTTTCTTTCTTTCTTCCCTCCCTCCTTCCCTCTCTCTCTTTCTCTCTTTCTCTCTGTCCTCCAGTGGGGATCTGTGGCCTTGCTTTGACTTGTATTGGCTTCTTCCTGGAAATCCCCCCCCCCCCCACCCCCCAACCCCCTCTCTAAAAACACAAACCCAAAACCCAGGAACCCCCCCCCCCCAAACCATTAGTCCCCCTTCCTGCGTGAGTGTGACGTGGCAGTGCAGTGGGGGTCCAAGCCCAGACTCATCTCTCTGTCAGAAGCAGTGACAGGAGCTCAAACCCCCCCAGCCCTCTCTCTCTCTCTCTTTTTATTCCATCATTCTCTCTCTCCTCATCTCTAACTCTTTCTGACAATCTCTGGCTCTCTCTTGGTCCATCCTCATCCATCCATCTTTCTCTCCATCCCTCCACCTCTCCTGTAAGCCTCCTCTGTGTCTGTTTATCACCCCCACCCACCCATTTCTCTCCAGCTCCCTCCTACAACCTGTCTCGCTTCTCTTTGAAAGGGAAGAAAGCGCAAACAAAAACATATTGCTGGTAAACCACACTCTCCAAGGCTGTTCCAGTCCACCTCAACAAAGGGCCCCCACACAGCCAACCAGGCCTGGCGGTATCTGCATCAGACAGTATTGTCGTCGGTCTGTTCATGAGTCACACGTTTTCCCCTCAAACTCAACTCAACACAATGCTGCATTTCACAAAGTCTTGCAGGAACACAACAGGCTTCTCTGATAGAAACCCGGCACGAGACGACACACTGTGCTAAACACCCATATGGCTTTCCTTTCAGTCAATCCTGCACAATTGTTCTGGTCTCACAGCACAGAGTAGCGAGCCGGGTCATCTCTGCATCAAATCAGCCTGGCGGGACCGGGTTCCATTCAAAACAGAACCCATCAGACCCAGATTGACCGGTTCCATTCTTATCCGCTGATTGGGTGACTTGGCTTAGCGACCGGTTGCTTTAACCTGTTTTTGAGCTCACGCTGCCAACCCCCCCCCCCCCCCCCCCCCCCCCTCCACTGCCCACTCCATCTCCAGGGCTTCCCACTGCGCCGGGCTCTTATCACTGGCAGGGGCATTAGTGATAAAACCCTGAGCGTGAGCGCGAGCGTGCCCAGTCTAGTCTGTGGATCTAATCAGGCGCTAGGTGCCTTTAAAAAGCTGTGCTAGGCTGCAAGGGCGTAAATACAAACCAGATGCATCAGCAGGGGGTAGTGGGTCTGTGTGTGTGTGTGTGTGTGTGTCCATGGAGGGATGAGAGGCTGGGAGCGTATATCGCAGGGTTTCTATTTCCCAGAGTGGTAAATCAAACACTCGTTCCAATCATAATAAATCAGGTAATAAACATCACTACATAAATGGACGAGAGTGGAAAAGTAGACAAAAAACACACATGGACAAACACACAAACACACACACTCACACACACACACACACACACACACACACACACACACACACACCACTGCCAGTACTGACCATCACTGTTGTCACTGTTGCCAGTGGCACCCATGGCTTTTGCTAATTCAATTTAATCCAATTCCATTTCAAAAAGACACTAACCACTAACATATTCATGCACACATACTCTCAGACAGAACAGCCACGGACGCACATACACCCTCACACACCCAACGGCGAAATTATTTGACTCCTCATGATCACAACACCTGCTCACTTTCACTACTCTCTCTCATTGTCTTTCTCCCCATCTTACGCAAGCACCCAAATGCACGAATACACAAACACGAAAACACACACACACACACACACACACACACACACACACAGAGGGAACATGATTTTACACAACTGGCAGGACAGACAGGCAGGGTGTGTGACAGTGTGGCAAAGGGCCTGGTGTGGACCGCCAGGTAATTAGCAGTCAGAGAGCGTGGCGGAGGAGTGGAGCGGCGCGTCTGACCTTACACGCCAGCTAACAGCGCTAACGCTAACACGCCAGCAGAAAACACGCCGCCAGATCAGGGCCTGTCAGAGAGGGCTCGGCTGTCCCCACCACTACACCAACCAGACAAGGGGGGGGGGGGGGGGGGGGGGGGGGGTAGGAGGAGGAGAGCGGCAAAACGGCCGCTGAATGTGGGATGAGCCGTGAGGACAGAGAAAGAGACAGGAGGAGAGAAAGAGTGGAGGAGGAGGAGGAGGAGGAGAAAAAGAGATAAGAAGAGAAGGAATGAGAGAAAGACTGAATTGGAAAGAGAGAGAAAGAGCTGGAGGGTAGTGGTGGGAGATGGGGATGGGTAGGCGATGAGGAGACCTTAGCCCTGGGCTATCACGACTCTGGCAGGAAGTGAGGACACTTTGTGAAGATTCAGACTTGCTAAGGGCTAATGAGCACACTTAGCCGCTAGCCTGAACTCCTGCAGCAGCTCCAGGGAAGGGAAGATGCTAATGCTAGTCCCTTAGCGCCTCATCTGCAGGTCTGCCTGCCCCAGACTGCCATTTTAATGAGGCCCAGATGGGCAAACGCTAATAAAGATGGACTGGGCGACACAAAAACAATAGGAGATGCATGCTAGCTCGGATGATGGGTAGCATTGCTAAACAGCAGAGGGTAGGCCACAGCAGAGGGTAGGCCACTGCTGAGTTCCGTCAGAACACACTCACAAAAACACACTTTTGGACAGTAAGAGGAGATAAGGGCTGAGCCTCAAGAGATCACACATACACACACACACACACACACGCACACACACAAAGAGAGGAACTGATGCAATAACCATGGATGACTTCGACTCAAATGCTTGGAAATGCACACAAATGTATCTGAAAGCATCATTATTTTACACAGCCCACTGTGTGAGTTCTGCCAGGGAAAGGTCATTGGCTCCCATGCTTGTGGATGAGCAAACACCTACCGCATATGCCTGAAAAAGCTACTGTGAAGCTCTAAAACACACTGTTGAGATTTGCAATTTATTAGTCGAGTTGCTATGGCAATGGTAGTTAGAGGGTTCTTTCTGTAGCCTACGACACTGAACAGTGACTCATCAAATCTCTACTTGGAAATGGCAGCCTGTGGTTCCAGTCAGTTTTAGAAATCAGGCTCTCAGCACCACAGCAGGACTATTGTGAGACAAACAAAAAAAAAACAACAGAAAATCCATTCTAATGCTCCGTTAATTATTTATTTTTCAATCTTTCTGCTTCCTGTCCATCTCAACACTATCTCCTTTATATTTGTACCTATCTGTCTGTCTGTCTTCCATCTCTGCAATCTTTATATGAAAAAGTGATGGCAATTTATAACATTATGGGCAATCAGAAAACTGTAAGTAAGTATTCCACACATATGGAAATAACACTCCTTACCATGACCTTGGCCTAACCTGGACCCTCAACCCAACCATAAAACTAAGCCTAATTGTGTTCCTCATTCCCAACAGTGTCAGCAGGAGGCTTATTGATTGCTTATGGTAAGCCATCCGAACAAAGAGGAACTGAAAAGGTGTTTCATCACCTCTCCAGAAAGACCTAGCTTTTTCTGGCAGAGAGACTCAACGCATTGCAGATGTTCTTGTCAGGGGGAAAAAAAGGTTAAGACTTAACACTATTCTGCAACTGACAGTGCAGAGTGACAAGACAGGTATTAAATCACTTGGCAACACTGCAGTGCCAACAGATCCTCTAGATGTCTAAACTATTTATTTACGATACTCAAGCCTTAACATGCAGCTCTGGACAACTGGGTAAGCCACTGATTCCTTACAGTATTTTCTTTTTTTAAAACATTATCGTTCTCACATTTTACTCAGTTCACTGCTGTGCTCTCTATAGAGAATATGTCAAGCTATTAGTCCAAATTTAAACACGGGTGAACCTGGTGTAGGAGTGTATGATATCCCACCTCCAGATATCCCACTCATCTGTAGGCTTCAAAGAGCCACAGCAAAACTCATCTGTGTCCGTGATAATGTGACAGGCTTCCGCACTATCAACCACAATTCAAAAAGCCTTTCTGCCCGACCAGGGACCATATCTACTATAGAGAATGTGCAGTGGGCCTTATACTGTAGCTACTTTTCTCTCTTTCTCTCTCACTCTCTCTCTCCCTCTCTCCCTTCCTCCCCTTCAAGACGCCTCTGTGTGGATCGGGGTCTGAAAGGGCTCTCTGTAAGATCATTTCGCCTCCATCTGAAAGGGAGTACTGCAGGCGGATGGAGGAGTCCGAGGGAGAGAGGAAGTTTGTGTGTGTGTGTGTGTGTGTGTGTAAATGGATTATATGTGTGGCTCTATAGTGGTGTTTGTTTATCTGCGCATACTGTATGTTTGTGTGCTCGTACATGTGTGAATATAAGTGCATTGCGCATGTGAGTGTGGGAATATAAGTGTTATGATAAAAAGTGATGAGTTTATTTATGCATGTGTGTGAATGTGAGTGCAAAAGTGCTCAGGGGTTTGTTTGTGTGTGTGTGTGTGTGTGTGTGTGTGTGTGTGTGTGTGTGTGTGTGTGTGTGTCTGTGTGTGTGTGTGTGTGTGTGTGTGTGTAGGGTTGGTGGTGAGGGGTGGCTGGGGGGCATCCGTGAAGAGAGCTCCTTGTGCTACACTAGAGAGGCTCAAATTCATCTGGCTCCCCTTGATGACTGAGGTGTGTGTGTGTGTGTGTGTGTGTGTGTGTGTGTGTCTGTGTGTGTGTGTGTCTGTGTGTGTGTGTGTGTGTGTGTGTGTGTGTGTGTGTGTGTGTCTGTGTGTGTGTCTGTGTGTGAGTATGTGACTGTGACTGTGTGTGTGTGTGAGACGTAGGAAAGAGAACAAGGGCGGCGGTGTCCAAACAATGGACAGAAGGCCTCATGGCTGAACGGGACGGAACTGAGCATTCCAGCATTAACCCTTTCACTCCTAGAGGCTCTGGCTACCAACGCAGGAGGTGAAGGAGGAGGAGGAGGAGGAGGAGGTGCTGCAGAGGGAGAGAGAACCCCCCCCCCGCCCCCCCGCCCCCCCCTGGCCCCCCCTCGCGTGCTAAGGAGCTGTGGGGAGGGGCGCTGACCGGGCGAGTGCAGCCTCTGCCACTAATCTGAGCAGACAGGGGAGGAGATATCCGTATTGTTATGCTTTGGGATCTACAGTGAGGCAGCCGACGCAGCTCTGAGAAGAAGAAGAAGAAAGGGGGGGATGAAAGTACAGTGAGACGAGAGAGAGAGAGAGGGAGAGAGAGGGAGGGAGAGAGGGAGGGGAGAGGAGGACTCTCAGGACACAGACTCTCAACATTTTGGCAGGCTTCTCAGGGGAACGAGTTCGTTGAGGGGTCACGGTTAACCCCCCCTCACCCCCCCACCAAGCCTCCCTCCCTCTTTCTCTCTCTCTTACTCACTCTTTCATCCTCTCTTTCCCCAGTTCTCTCATATTCTCCTCTCTTTTCCTGCTCTCTCAGTAGTTGCCTGTGAGGCTGATCTGCGTGTAGATGACTTGCAGACGGGCATTAGTCATTCTGACAGATCAGCATTTGGCATCTTCCAGCTGATGGAGGTCTTAACAGCACAACTCAACACAACACAACACAACTGCAGTGTGGGATCAGCATCTGGTTACACACACACACACACATCTGGCTGCTCGAGAAAGCACGCGCACACACACACACACACACACGCTCACACACACACCTGCATAGGCTTTCAGCCACAACTATTCGGCTGAATCACAACTTTTGTCTGGTTTGAAATCTCCCAAGATGAATTACGATAGGATTTCACTCTGCAATACAATCACCAAGGGAGAGGGAACCGGGCGAGCGTGAGAGAAAGAGAGAGACAGACAATCACACAGACACAGTCCAGTCACTGCAGATTTATGGAGTCAAAAAAAGCAGAGACTAGCCTGTGAACCCTAATGAAAATCAAGTTTCAATCGCTATCTTACAAAAACATGGTGCATCTGTGTGTGTGTGTTTGTGTGTGTGTGTGTGTGTGTGTGTGTGTGTGTGTGTGTGTGTGTGTGTGCACGTTTTCATATTTTCACCTGGGATGCACCAGGAGAGTGCACCAGACTATGCATGGATGACAGCTGTCATGTCTGATATGTCTCTGTTATCCCGACAACCAAGCCTGCAGGAGCAACAAGGTGTGTGTGTGTATGTGTGTGTGTGTGTGTGTGTGTGTGTGTGTGTGTGTGTATTGGGTTATGCTTGAATGAAAATGCCTCTGTGTCTCCTAGGTTCCTTGACAACAGCACATCCTCCAGATGTAAACTTCTCATAAAACACACACACACACACACACACACACACACACACACACACACAATAACTACTCCACTGAGCACTGCCTGGCGCACTCCAGAGGGATCTTAAAAATATGAGCCAAGTGAGGACCAAATCTGTCCCAGAACCAGTGTCATCAGTCTGGGCCACATCCACACAGCGCCGACGATCAAAACAGGTGCAGGATCAAGGGCTGTGTGCAGAACACCGGCCAAGTGACCAAGCAGTCCATGTACTACACAAGAAGTCTGATCTCTAGGGCCAATATTCTGCTCTTAACATCTGGCATAGTGTCCTACACAGTGCATCAAAGAGCACTATTGTTTGGTACGTACACACACACACACACACACACACACACAGTACACACACAAAGTGTTTTAGGTTTTTATCCTACTTATTTCATTAACCGATAGAATTCAAGATCGCTAAATGGTCTCAGTTGTTATCCAACGCAATTTCATTTATTAAGAATGGTCCAGCATGCTTAGAAACAGTCCAGCAACTTGGAAAGACACACAATTCGCCAGAAGTGATGCAAGAGCAGCTTTCCATCTAACGACTCGTCCCAGGTGCAGGACAAACACCAGGCGGCTTAAGAGGGACCTGAAATTCACAAGCGCAATAAACTATCAGACGATGACGAGGGGCGCGTTTGGCGTGCCAGCGCGATGATGCCCAGCTGTGACAGGGGACGTTTGTTCTCACGGCTGACCACAGTCAAATCACCATCACCACCCCGACTGCATGTTCCAGTTGTTGTCCAGTAGTTGGCTAGTTAGCAATGGCCGTGTGGAATTGCTAGAGATGCCTTAGCTGCATGGATGGACCGTCTGATGAGCTGAACACCAGCAAATATTAGAGTCAACACTAAACTCATCTAAAGTCCCATCATTGGGCGACGGCAACACGACATTAGCTGACAGTGATGCCTGATGCAGCCCAAATACACTTCCTGCTATTTCAGGCCATCAGCTGCATCGGTGTCATCGTCATTCACACATAAAATGGTGACTACTGTACATGGTAATCAGCCAGCAACTGTCTAGCCTAACCTAACAATGGAGCTTTAGTGCACCTATGTGCATGTGTGTGTGTGTGTGTGTGTGTGTGTGTGTGTGTGTGTGTGTGTGTGTGTGTGTGTGTGTGTGTGTGTGTGTGTGTGTGTGTGTGTGTGTAGGCACAGAGAGGACTAATAGTCACGCTGTAGGAAAAAACGTGGGGCCTGTGTATTATGAGTTCCTGGAACCTCAAGCAGATCGTGTTCTGCTGAAAATATAGTGACTCACAATACTAAAGAGTGCAGTGTGTGAGTGTGTGAGTGTGTGCGTGTGTGTGTGTGTGTATGCATGTGTGTGTTTATTTGTGAATGTGCGTGTCTGTGTATACACTTAGAAATGATCACATACTTATGAGTATAAGTAAGTATTATGTGTGTCTGTGTGTGTGTCTGTGTGTGTGTGTGTGTGTGTGTGTGTGTTTGTGTGTGTAGGTGTGCGTGCACGCAAATGGATGCATGAGTGCATGTGTGTGTGTACAAACTTGTGTGTGTGTGTGTGTGTGTGTGTGTGTGTGTGTGTGTGTCAGTGTGTGAGCGTAGAGGGGGTGGATAGCACTCTGGGCTATGAAACTACGCAGGAGGTCTGGGCTTGTGCCAGCAGAGAGAGAGGGGGCATGTAAACAAAGCAACAAAGCCCAGCTCACACACACACACACACACACACACACACACACACACACAACTGCACAAGCACAAACACACACACACACACACACACTCCTGCACAAGCACAAACAACAGCAGAAGAGAAGGCTGAGCACACAAAACAACGCCCTGCACCCCAGCACAACACAGACGTGGAAGTAAATGCACTGGGGGTTGGCGAGCGCTCACCGCTCACATGTGTGTACTTGCACACACACGGACAAACACAACAAAATCAAACACATCACGTGGCCTCATTACCACATCATAAAAGTATGGAGATGAGAAAATCTTTTGTCAGAGGTGACCCTTGTGACCACACATGTACACACACTAAAAAGAGGAAGTTTGCCTCAATACCTGCATGATTGTCACTCACATAGACAATCAGCTTATAAAAAGGAAGCACAGCTCAGTACACACAAAGATGAATATGCACACGCACACACACAGAGCACCAATCTTCTCTTTCTCTCACTCTCTCTCTCCCTCTCCCTCTCTCTCTTGCTCTCTCTCTCTCTCTCTCTCTCTCAAAAGCCTGTTTGAAGTGTCTATCCTTTCCTCCATAAAATGAGGTTGAAAATGTTAACCGTTAACGAGGATAAAATGTTGAAGCTTAAGCTTAAAGCACAGCCAACAGCATCTCTGTGAAAAAGACAGCTACTGAGGTTTGGCTAAATGAGTCATCCTCCAGCCCAGAGGCTTGGACTGAGACCTGGCGTGTTGATATCACCAGATCATTAGATAAAATATCGACATGTGCCGCCTCGCTCCGTCAGGGTGACAGACAGGGACATCTCTCTTAGAGTGTTGCGGCTCGCTGGCAAAACACTTCCACCTCCGCAGCCATAATAAGCCAAGATAGATTTCCATATTCAAAGACTATTAGGATGGAGGAAAATTGCAGATCTTATTCCTTTATGGTTAGCTGCTACTATAACTGACTTGACTGAAAGGGTACTATGGTAGCAAGGTCACTCTTGATTGCAGTAACATAGGACATAGAAAAGCAGTTTCATATAAATAGAGTGTCATAGAAATACAGACCCTGACTTCCTGAAAAGAAAATGCAGGCTCTGGCTGTACTTCCCGAAAGGGCGCAATGATAACAAGGTCACTGTTGACGGTAGTAAGTAATATATAACATTGACACAGAGTTGGAGTATATTTCAGAGGGGCTTTTCCCATATTTAGTAGGCCAACATACTGTATGTCATAACTACTCGGTCATCAGTGAAATCTCATTCATCCCTCCTCCCTTCTGTCCGTTCATCTGCCCCTCAATCCACAGACTCGTTTGACAGGCCAGCCCTCGGGGACCGGTAAAGACAGAGCAGCGCCGCAACCCAGCCCAGCCCAGCGCAGTCCACCACGCGCACTATAGAGGAGCAAACGACCCAATGTTCACTTCGCTGTCTGTGTCCAGAGGGAACACTCCCAAGACACACACACACACACACACATAAACACAAGTACACACAGACACACACACACAAGTCCTCCTAACCCCCTTTTGTGTCTGGCCCACTTGGGTGGGTGGGAGTCTGGTGTCACTTGTCAGTCTGTTCACTGGTGACCCGGTTTGTCCATTTTCCTTAACAGGATCAGGACCCCTCCAGAGCCTGGAGGAATGTGTGTGTGTGTGTGTGTGTGTGTGTGTGTGAAGGGGGGTGTCACTGTGAGACGTCCTACTTCAGGACGTCGGCAGTACCCTGAGACGGACATTGGATACGGTCGGCTGCTTACCGCTGATGAGAAGAGGCTGAATGTGAGTCCTCCGGGGACTTGCTCGTGCATGCGCACACACACACACACAGACAGAGAGACCCACTCCGACGGGCCAACGAGACGCAGTCGATCTGAGATAGGAGGCCCTCAGAGGAGCACTAACCCGGGGACTGTTGACACTGGCTGTCTGTGGAGAGGGGCTGAGAGGGAAGAGTCCTCGGAAGGCGCCGATAAGGAGACACACCAGCCCCAACCCTCCACCTCCACCTCCGCCTCCGCAACCCTCCACCTCCACCTCCGCCTCCAGCCCCACTGGACACAAAGAGGCCTTCAGGGGCAGGAACTGGGTGGAAGGTGCGCTGTATTTTAAGCAGCACCTGCTCCCTCAAAAGAGAAGTGTGTGTCTCTCTCTCTGTGTTCTAGTGAAAAAGGTTGCGTGTGTGAGAATGAGTGTGTGTGTGTGCGTGTGCGTGCCAGGCTGAAAGAGCTTGTGTTTTTGCTTCTCATGCATATCTGTGAGAGAGTGCCGTTGTACGCAACGGAGGTGTGTGTGTGTTTGTCCGTGTTTGTGTGTGTGGGTGTGTATAAATGAAACAGAGAGCGTTCTGTTCATATGCATATCAGTGAGAGTGTGTGTGTATCTGTGCGTCCGTCCAACCGTGTGTGTGTTTGTGTGTGTGTGTGTGTGTGCATGCGCTTGTGTGTGCGTCTGCCACCCACATTAACATTTCATAGCGCTCATTAGCCTTGACAAAACCTCAGCCCTGATGTCTTCTATCAGCGGATCAATGCCTCTGTTCTGGTAGCATCCCCCGCCCCCACGGCCCCCTGAACCCCAAGTACTCTCCTGCCTTCTGCGGGAGGAGCGGATCGAGGAAGGGAGAAGTCGAACGTCTGAGAAAGGGAGAGAGAGAGAGAGAAAAGGAAAGAGGGAGGGCGGAGGGCGGAGGAGAGACGTGAAGGGGGGGGGGGGGGGGGGGGGGGGGAGAGAACGAGAGGAGGGCGAGAGGACGATCCAGTCCCAGAAGTTCGGGGCCTGTGGGCTTTGCGGACTGGGGAGTGGGGAATCAAAGCCTGCGGGCTCCTCTTCAAAAGGCCCGCCGCCGCGTTTGTTCTCTGCCTGCCTGTTCAAAGCACATGCCATCTCAAACCCACTTTCTCACTCGTGCAGCCCCGATAATTGGACAGTAGTGTGTGTTGGCGAGTGTGGGTGGGGGCAAGTGTGTGTGTGTGTGTGTGTGTGTGTGTGTGTGTGTGTGTGCGTGTGTGTGATTGTGTCTTCTGATGCCAACTCAAACTATGGATAGTGCAGATGGAAACTGGTTCAGGGCTGCTCAGAGTTCACACCAGATGCCAACGATGCCCATCGCCCGTTGCCCACTCTGTTGCCACGGCGTACGCCAGCTCCGCTGTCCGTCTCTCAGGGGCATGACAGCTACTGGTATCTGACAGCTGATGCCTGTTTGACGGGCAGCCAGTAGATATGACGGCAGCTCTCTGAGACTAACCTCGCCGTGAACCTCTGACAGTCACGTGTGTGTGTGTGTTACCCTGACTGACTGAAAAGAGTTGAACTGACATAATCTGCACATTGTTTGTTTTTTACATGCAAACACGCACACACACACATATAGAGGTCCGTTTTGTCAGGCCTAACAATTATTTACACTGATCCACACCTGTGTTTAATCAGGTGTGAGTATGCAAAC
>NC_084996.1:7929437-8004437 GCF_963854185.1 Sardina pilchardus | reverse complement strand
AACTACATGGCATTTAATATTTGCTTAGGTGTGGGTACCTGTGTGCTATTGTAGCGGAGTTTGCCCCCAGAAAGATGAACCAGAGCTAAACAACCCAATTAAGTAATTTCACAAAAACTATGCGTGATGCTAATTGACAAAAGTGTTCAACCAATCCATCATTGCTCTACTGGCATCTTTAGGCATTTGGCTATACAGGGCAATTTCAATTCAGCTGCAGCGAATCGCTCTACAAATTACCCACATTATTCAGCATCATTTTTTATTGCAGAAATGACAATTTCACAGTCATTTTTAACAAAGAGGGAGATGGGAGCAATAAGCTCTCCTGATTATTAATTGATAGTCAGCTCAGAGTGATTCCATTATAATTGCAAATGCGCTCGAGGCCAAAGAAAACCCATTTGACTGGAATAAATAGTTGGTTTAGGTGGTGACAGGTAGACAGGGCAGGAGAGGAGAGGAGGCAAGGGGAGGAGAGAGGAGGAAAGGAAGAGGCCAGGCTGACAGAGAGAGGGATCAGCCTTTGACAGAGGTGTCCTTTAAATGAAAACATATTAGGCTTTCAAGGCCTCACGTGTGTAATCCCTCAGTTAAACAAATGCCCCCCGAAAGCCATTCGGCCCCACGAGAGCCATCTCGTGTGTGGACTGTCAATCAATCACACTGACTAGACAGTGCATCCCTTGAGAGATGGGCAAGACACACACACACACACACACACACTTACACACACATTCATACATACACCTGGCATATAGATAGAAGACGCGCAATACACTCACATCTAATGCTAAATGCCTGTTACATCCAAGAATGTATGTTTGTTTCCTCTGCTGCCCCACCGTGTCTTGTCTCTATTCTAGGCCTGGTCCTACAGCTAATTGATGGGATGTGCCGGCGCGCGAGGCGTGTCCCACTCTGATGCAATAAAGAGGGCCTGGTTATGGCGCGGCGTGCGGGAGAGAACGACTTTGATTTTGTGTTTGATTTGTTACGTTGAACTTCGGTTATGTAAACTTTACGTTAATAAACCCTTAGACATTTGTTTGTCGATCTCTCTCCTGCTCTTTTGTTACCGTTTTGAGCCAGTGGTAACAATGCCAAAGACTACACATATAGTATGGACACACCATCACAGAAACACACACACACAAATGCACACACCATCACAGAAACACACACACACACACACACACACACGAACATCCCTCCAATGTGAGTGCATCTAATTCTGTTTGTGTGATATTTCTTAGGGAGAACAAAGGCAGGCAAATGTAGGGGAAAGAAAATGTAAAACATGTAGAAAAATGTACCCTGTGCATGACAGCCACATACCGGTATCTGTACTGGGTCAAAGTAAGGGGGGAAAACCTGATGAATGAATGGAAAGAGAGAGGCACGGAGAGAAAAGGAAGGAAGATAAACACGAGAGGAAGGAAAGACTCGAAAGAGCGGGAGAGTCTTTGTGTGCCGGTCTCAAAAGACTCATTTGCTCGCCTGTGGCCATTTGCGTCAATATGTCCTCTCCATTACTGACGTCAAACACGCTGCGGTGTGACATATTATGGGATGGCGATGCATTTACGGGCGGCCGTTCCAGAGATAGGAAGGAGAGCTAAAGAGGGGCTTGACCTTCATGCAGACAGGAAGTGATGTCAGCGTAGAGAGACGGGAACTGACCAAGTGTAACCCTCTTTTGGCGTGCATGTGAAGACCCACTGACCTGCTTTGAGTCTGCCAAGCCACCGTCTGTCCGTGGCGCGTCCCCGTGAGATTTGACTGGCAAATGGTCGGCCACATCGAAATCTCTCATCTCTTTTCTGACACACAAAGCCTATTCATTCCACTCTTTTGCAGCGAGCTGTGGGAGGGCAATGGGTTCTTATCTCCTGACTCACCCCTGTCTACCCAGACCAAACCAGACTCACGGCCAAAACCCAACACCTCCGGCGACAGAGAGTATTCCAAGGGGAGCCACAGGAAAAGAAAACAGTATTTTTGTTTTATTCCATAGGGAAAAAAGGAACAGTTGCCCCCCCCCCCCCCCCCCCCCCCCGCAGGCTCTTGTCTCTCTCCCTCCCTGTCTCTCTCCCTTCCCTGTCACTCTCTCTCTCTGCCGGCATAACTACTGGCTGAGTTTTGAAAAGAAACAATGAAATCGTGCAATCAGATCCAACGTTCATCCACTGCTGAGTGTAAACACTGCAAGCTGAAGAACTCTCCATTTAGAGTCAACCAAAATGTTGGGCGAAAAATGAAGGGAAACAACAAACGACTGGAACATTCAAAACCGTAGTGGCACATACATGTGCATGACTGTAAATATGGCGGCGGTCACTGACTATTTGCTGTTCTTGTCGAAAAGGAATCATCCAACGCATGAATTCTTCAGATAAAAAAGTCTGATCTGAAAAGTCTGACCGTAAATGTATGTCTAGATTCATTATGCAAATGTGGAAAGTGACAAATAAAAACTACGCACATTTTTACATTTTAAATAAAATAATAATATATAACGCCAAATCATTTTCATTCCTGACAGAGCTGGCAACGTCACTCTTCACAAAGCCCAGCATCAATCTGAAGGCAAAATGCGAGTCTGCAGCTGTCAAACCTGATCACGGTAGATCTTTCCAGAAGGACTCCCCTCTGACACTCATCATGGATGCTCAGCTAAAACTGTCTGCACTCTCTTAACTTGTGCAGCAATTTGCAGAGAGGTGGAAGTGAAAAAGACAAACCGCGGTAAACAGCCATGACAACTAAATGATCCGACTGTCTGAATCCGACCACATGACACAAATCACAATACCCACTGATGTGCACTGAACAAAAGACAGACAGTGTGCATGATGGGCCAACTGTCACACTTCAGAGAAGTCCACTCCAGGGTCAGCGAAATGGTTAATCTAGCATAGCAGAGATCCCTGAATGAGACCCAGACTCAGTGATCAGCCACATGTGTCTTAAACTGTGAGTGTAGGCTCTACTGTGGTACTGATTGCAACCTTGCTATCTGATTTTCCCTCCCTCTAGCAGCCATAGACTGGTGCACTCCTATTGTCCCTCCCCCTCTCTGTAGCGCCCATACCAAACAGGCTTTCAAAAGCCAATTTACTCCCATCTAAGGGCCCTCTCATCAGTCGCTCATCAAGGCCCCCCTCAGGAAGTGAGTTTACACTCCGGCTTTCAAAGTTGACCTCTGACCTGGCCCCACCTGCAGTTTCCTCGACTTAAGGGGGATGGGGTGACTACCCCACATCTAGTCCAGCCGCCTCCAAACTAAATGCTTTGTGGGGGGAGGCGACTTAAAAACTGCTAAGGAACAGAGAAAAAGCGTCTGAATCTGTCTCACATTCAGTGCTGCCCTCAAGCCTATATATTTTTTTTAACTCAACTTCAAATACATTTTTTCAAAAGGATTTTAATTATTCAATTACATAAATGTATCTGCTCATTCAGACTTGCAAGTGTTTTCATTCTCGTTCTTTTCACGGTCTTCATCTGGTTCACCAATACACATACCAACAATTGTTTTTACGACGGCATGGACAGTTGCTTCAAGCTGAGTGCGTGCTACACTCAATAAAAGGCAGGAGAAGAACCAATGGGGGGCCTTCAAGAACAGTATCCTCCGCTATCAGCTACTGAGCCCCCTTTGAAAAAGGCTTGAGTTATTTCCCCAACAACCATGAGATTCATTTCATTTCGAGGGTGACGGGAATGGTGAGGTTCCAAAACAGCCAGGAGCAAATTTAACATCCTAAGTGGATCTATCCCCCCCCCCCTTCTCTTTTGTTGGTCAAAACAAAGACTCTCATTTGTGATGACTACAATAGAACCGTTCCTTTGCAGCAACACGTTCCCCTACAATTAGAGGATCAAAGTTGAGAAAGTTATCCTATTTGTTCCATCCATGTGGTCTTGTACTTACACCGTCATTAGGAGAAACACGTATTATATGAATCATCGGAATAACTGGAATTAACTTCTTGACATCCTTCACCAAACATTCTGAAAAACAGATCACTTTGAGGCAGAAGAAGAGGGAGATTCTTGCCTGAATCTAATTAGAGGAGTGAGTAACCCCATAGCCTTTCAATTTTCCATTTGTGGGAGGGTCCTCCGAAGAGACACTGATGTGGTTGAACGAGCCGCATGTCCCTATTTAACCACAAACACATGTCGCCATGTCAGACAATGAGAAATGTTCTCAAGGTTCTCGTCATGTGACAGATCTAGAGGCCCCGTCGCTTGTTTTCTATCCCAGTGGCTTCTGGTGTGGCTCTCCGTCATGTTCCCAGGCCTGCAGTGAGGGCACTTCCTCCGTTAAGGGTGATAACGAGAGAGAGAGGAAGGCGACAGCGCAGCCGTAAAACCCTTTACACCCTCTCAATAGTGGTGCAGGCTCATGCTCCTACAAGCACACCTTGGCTGGCCAGCAGTGAGAGTGAGAAAAACCAGACCATGGCAAACACTCACACACACATACACAAATACACACACACACACACACACAGACCCCAATTAAGGGGGAATTAAATTTAAAGGGAGCATCCAAAACAACACATTTTCAGAGGCAGAGGTATGCCTGTGTCTTTGTTCTGCTTTTTTAGGAAGAGAGACGCTGCAGAAAACTGGTTGAGAAACAACAAGCCATCAGATCTGATTAGCTTGTAATAGAATTTTTGGTAATTAGAATCCTAATAGTGTTTAGCAGCTTTCACGGTTGCTTGTTGGCGCGTCAGAACAAAAAAAAGACAGGGTATCCAATTCATCAGCGCCTCGTTATGCTCTCCTCTAACATCCTGATATGCAATCTAGAAATTGCTTAATGAGCACTTAAATCAAGGCTATTTGGCTGAGAGTAAGCCCTATGCTAATTATAGCCGTACCCTTTAAAAGTAGCTCACCTGATGCATTCATTTCACTTACAGGCATGTCACGTGCCCTAAAAAGTTTAATTTGTTTTGAAATTTAAACACAGACGTAAAGCTAAATGTTTAACATAACCCTAATTGGCTGCATGAAGGTCCGATCCATACATAGGACCACAGTGCTTCCAGCGTCACTTGCTGCTGGTTGTGATCTTATGACCTTTGGTCACTTAGTGCCGGCCTCTGTGCCACTGAGAGTCGCGTGGGCGCGCACCAACAGCTGACCACCCCGTCACTTAAAGGATGACTGAGTAGGATGACCCCCCACAGAGGTGAGAGGTCACCGTGTGCTGGGTCACAGGCCACATTAAACGTGGGCATACAGCTGCCATCCTAACACTCAATTAAAGCAAAAAAGTCAAATGTGAGTCTGTGCGTGTGTATGTGCATGCATGTGATTGTGTGATTGTGTGTGTGTGTGTGTGTGTGTGTGTGTGTGTTTGTGTGTGTGTGTGCGCGTGTGGGTAAGTGTGTATGTAAGTGTGTGTGTAAGTGTGTGTGTGTATTCCCACCAATAGTGTATAATTTACGATGGGTCTGCACACGTGTACAATGAATTATTCTAACCTTTAAAATCGAACCTTTCTTCCATCAAGGTCGCAGACTGCGTCATCAAGGTTACATTAGTTCAAACTCAATATTAACTGAGCATAGACTGATACCACCAAACCAATCACCACTCTAATATCCGGCATCGACTTCCCCATTCATCGCAATTATCATTAACATCTCAACGTCGTCCTAATAACTATGCACATTATTACCACCGTCACCGGCGCAGGAGCCGCACCGCCGCAAATTAAACACCACCTCCATTATCGCCTTCACTCTCAGAGCAGGGTTATAAAAAGCAGAAAAAAAAAGATTTCTTTGAGAGAAAGTTAAGCGGAGAGTTTTGTGGTAGCTTTAGCAGCGCAGAGCTTACCGAAGCTCGGAGGAGGCAGCGAGGGTCAGTTTGGGCGAAGCCGTGAGGAGGGAGTGGGAGGAGAGAGAAGCCGAAGAGAGGTGATACAGATTAGACTCACACACACACAGACACAGACACACACACACACACACACACACATGCAGATGAGAACAAAGGAACACGCAGGCAAAAAAGAAAGAAAAGTATAACAGAAGAAAAAAAAGAAGAGAGAAGAAGGGGAGTGAAAGAAGGAAAACGAAACATAACAAGCCTAGATAAAAAAAAAAAAAAAGAAAGAAAAAGCAGGGGCTCTTTGATGTTTGGTCAGCCCAAGTCTCCTCGGAGCCCCTGGGAGGCCCATGCAGTGAAAACCCAAAGTCAGTGAGAAGGGGATTATTTGAAGTATGAGAAGCGGTGGACTAGTGTCTGTGTTTATTTGTGGGATTCCTCAAGAGTTTGCATCTGAGACTGTATGTGCTCGGCTGCTGGCGTCTATGTGTTTACTTGCATGTGTTTACATGTGTTTGTGTGTGTGTGTGTGTGTGCCTTGCACTTCTTCTCCCACTTGGAGTGTTTCTTGGCACGACCCTGTCTAGAGGACATCAGCCACAGGAACCCGACTTGCTAACGGAACGCATCTTCAGATCCCTGCTGCGAGGACGCCCGCGCACAACCTCCGGTGTCTGCAAATCGCTCCCAAACAAACCTACCCCCCTGCTTCGCTCTGTATACACTGTTCAAACAACGTGTTTATGTGTCCCGACTCGAGCGTCTCCCCACCATGAGAACCGGTTCCAGTGTTGGCTTCTTTACCCATATTTCGCCTTGTTCAGCGAGAACCGTCACCAGATATGATGGCAGTGTCGGCAAGCAGGCTGGCAGCTTTACTAACAAAATGGTGACTGTCATGCTTCTATATAGGCCTCCCTTGACAGTTCTTCCTGTAGTAGGAAAAAGGGAGGCTTGAAGGCCTATACTAATACAATAAATCTTCTGAAAGTGGCAGTAACTACTTCAGATCTAATATTTGAGTGGGTGTAACTGGAGATCCGCTGCAAATACTCCAACTCTTCATGCATCGTGAGTTCAAAGTTGAGTGTACATGGACAGTATGGAGCTCTCTACAAGCATGAAAAGATCCTCTTTTGAGCCCTCGGAAGCAGTGACGGGGGAGTCATTTAATGCACTCTGGGCGTCAAAGTGTGTAAAGCTGAGCCAAATGGCCAGATTCCAGGTACTTCAAATTTTACGGTCAAGAGCATGTAAGTTAGCACTGAACACAGCACCCCTTCTGAAACGAATCCAGAGTGCTTTTTTTTGGTCCGGTGCTTAAAGGGACAAGGTCAACGCTCCCAGCAGCAGAAGGCCAATCCCTCATCTGTTGTTCAGGGGCACCAGAGTCACCAGCTGGTCACATCACAATAATAGGGAGAGTAACAAGTGGCACCTGTCCAATCCGGGGGCTTGCACTCCCTCCTCTAATCTTGACTGACAGTGCTGAGAGCCAATGACACCTCAGAGAGAGAGAGAGAGAGACTGGACGTGCCACGTGCGCTCTGGGGAGTATGAGAGATGCTGTCAATCAGAAGTGCCGCTGTCCACCGCCGGCCCCCCACACAGACATTAAAAACCTAATCAGCAGTCAAACACTCAGACGCCCCAGAGCAAACAGTCCAGGGAAGCTGGAGACGCCACCTAATTGCCCATCAGAGGAATAAAAAAATGAGTTGGTTTAATCCCCCCCACCCCCATCCCGATGTACGAGGGAGCTTAATCAGAGGGCATTTTACCACATGTGAAGGGTGCTTGCTGTGCAACGCTGGATGCTGGGGAAAAGCACACACGGATAATTGGCTCGCTGGTGTTTAACGGTGCATCCTGTCATAGAATGCCCTATAAATGACTACGGCATGTCCTTGGAACCCTACAGCGAGTAGGCAGGCAATGCAGAACACAGGCTGGTAAAGCCAGTCTACTGGACAGGAATTATTCTGCTGGTGTTAAGTGCTTTCTAAAATTTACATTCAGGTTGTTAAAGTAAATATTTTTGTCCAAATCCATTTACACTTCAGGGAGTAAATAAAAAAAATCTCCTATCCAGTCCTGCTGTGCTGCCTAATAGACAAATACTGAGTGAGCCCACCGTTCTCAGGTTTTGAGCCTAAGAAACCTTCAAAAGCCTTTAAAATATCATGTGCTGTACAGTTCCGCCAGTGCCTTGATTCCAGGCAATCCCCACAACCCAGGGAGTGAGTCCTTCATCAGAATAGACACACAAATCAGAGGCAGCATTGCTCAATCAGACTGACACTTTCATGAGTCTCCATCCATCATGGCCTCCTCTCTCAGTGAGAAACACAGGCCTGGCCTCTTTCCCCCCCTGACAGCTATGCTCTCCTCACGGCCCGTTCCGCACCAGGGTCTTGACCTGGGCAGCGTGTAAATCAGGCCGATACGAGGCAGGTTACGGAGCAGCACACGTTGCATGTGTCTCAAACCGTATACTTCCATCAGTACACTGCTAGTGTGCACTGATCATTTATTTATGTAGTGTTCACATCTTGATGGTTAGTATTGTCCAAATATCTACATTCTACACTATATACTTAAGCTAAGTATCTGAAGTGTGCAAGTAGGCGGTTTGAGACACAGCTGCTGTAACAGTTCACTCGTGAGCGGGCGGCGCTCGTCAGGTCTGCTGCATAAAGTACTGTACATACTGTACGCAGCCGAGTGAGATACTTTAACATACTCAAAACATTACGCTTAGATGAGGCCTGAGAGGGCATTTCCTCCGAGTTTCCTTTCTCTTCCATTGTTATAATTAAAGAGAGGCAATTATAGGAGCATACAGATGGAACAGATGTCTGGACTTATCCCTTATTCCTCTGTAATTTGGTTAGTTGATCAAAGGTGGTGAAGAATGTCAACAAGGCACTCAGACTTGACATATGGCACTGGTATTTGCCATTTTAAAGAAGATAGATCTTTACTGGCAGCCACCCAAATGGGTTTATTTTAAGAGAACACAACTTAACACTAAATCAGAGATTATTTGGTTTGATTTAGTATTCACGGCTGGTACTGTAAGCAGGCTAGATGACTAGCATTCTTTTTGCAGGTCATCACTTTTTTTCCAGCCCGAAAGTGATGAAGTCAGTATGTAGACAATAAGCAGCTGAGGGTCGCATGGACATGTTAGTTTACATACTGTCAAAAAGTGAGCTTTGAGTTAGCAATCTTCAGCACGGCAGTGTAACATAAGCCTCTTAGCAGACGCTACAGGTCGCCTCTCCAACAGCACTTGGGGCTGCAGCACATTTGGAAGGCATTACATGAGTAATTCAACAGCTATGGGACGTATCGTAAATGTATTCTGATGATAAATATTTTACTTTATCTGCTCTAGACGTGGTCCCCTAAATGAGCCACAGGAGTCTACCGCAGTCTTCATCCATTCCTTACCCATTTCCTCAACACCATTTAAATGAGTTGCTCGGGTTTCATCCGCCCCATCTGTTCAAAAGAATGCAAGAATTTCTGGTTACAAAGCCTTGTGACCCAATACGGACTTGGAACGAAGTACATGACGTTACACTTCCCCGTATTGTTGAGCCTCATCAGTTTAGTTCACTATTCCACAAAGAGCATGCCTCCCTCCAAAAAGAGGTCTACAGAAGATAACCACAAAAAACGCTTTCTAAGTCCAGTGTGTTTTGCTGAGACGTGGCGTGAAAGGGGAATAAAAAGCTTTCGTCATAGTGTTATCTCTGTCACTTCCCCGCATTTCTTTGCTCCACTTCACAGCCAACACTTGAGCGAGAAACAGGCCTAGCTTATCTCGTCCCCACAACAGTGACAGACCAAGGGAGAGAGAAAAACAAAGTTTTTCTTTTTTTTGGGGGGGGGGAGAAGGGACAAAAGAAATGGAATAAATTGTCAGCCTCTTCTCTAATTGCCTGCCACCCCTCTCCTCCAGTCATGGTGGAGATCAAAGTTAATAATCCGCGGCGTACATAATCCTCTGGTGTGCCCTTAGTGTTGTTCTGGTCATAATGGCCACAGAGGCTGGCTGTTAGCGTTTAAAATGCCTGTCGTTGCCGCCACCGTCGCCACTGCTAAAAAAAAAAAAGAACGCTGGACGCTCTAAAGGGGAGGCACACTGGTTCCATTTCACAGCCAAATGGCTATTTCACGGCTGGATGGACACAAGGATAATTAGATGAGCCACGAGCAGACACTGGTGACGCTCTGCCCTGCTTCGCCTCGACAAACAAGGGCCACCGTCTTCTCTCTTTTTTCTCTTTCACAGCAAGGGGAAGAAGTCGTCTCTCGAACAGAACGGTCTTTGTTTTTTTCACAGGCTGCTTCAGTGAAGCCTCATTCCAGGTTTCCCCTCCCACCTACCACCCCATCTTCCCCCATATTCACTCAGTCACTCGACAAAAGCATCCGGGAAGTTGGTTTTTGGTGAATCTAATTTTGAGGTTGCAAATGAAATGTTTTGCAGTCTTGACTCAGCAGCAAGCGGTGCAGCCTCGGCAAGCCAGTCGACGATCCGAGGTTACAGACACCGCAGGCTTAGTCATTTCCCAAAAGCGAAAATGACTTTCAGCGGCATATGAATGCTTGCGCGGTTCCTCGGCCTATTGAGAGAGCCCTGTGGGAATGACAGTAAGACGAATGGTATGTGGCCAAAGTAGCCCACTGCATAATGGTTCATGTAATGCTATATTCACAGCAACGGGTCCAGATCACGATGATATATAGGCAGGGGCATACATTTCCATCAGAGTAAAGTGCTTGGCAACTTTGGGCTGATGCAAAACCTGACTGCAAAATTGAGTTTGACCTTGTTCTACCCTGGGGATTATGGTTCTGACATCGTAACTCAAATGAATCTTGTGATCCGCACACAATTCAGTACAGGTCTAACACAGCCTGCTGCAGACGACACTTTTTGTCAGTTTAAAATAAAATGGATAGCCTGAGCCCGCAGTTAATTCTTCTGTTTAACAACACATGCTCTTGGAGAGGCAGAAAGAGCTTACAGTCCATTTTCACAAAGATTATAAAACCATACCGCATATGGAATTATCATAGCCAACCTCTTTCCTTTGCCAAAGTTGCTCAGTCCAGGGAGCCATTTCCATTTTTTGGCTGCTTTCAAAGTGGTGTGGAAACAGAGTTGTTTGGAATGGACACAGGGTAAATTATATAACTTGTAGAACAGAATGAAGTCTCTCCAAATAGGCTAACAGGGACCATAAGCCACTATTCTCTTCTAGCACAGCGATTTTTATTGATTTTCTCTTTTGTTAGTCTATACCACACTAAGGAGCCAACTATTATATTTTAAGAACATCCATTCCTCAGAGATCTCTTTGCATTCAGAATAACATCTTTAGAGTCCTTCAATATCTGCATAATATAACAATTTGCTAAAGCGAAAACACTCAGTCATACATATTTGCCTTTTTTCTACCCGCTGCTCGCAATATCCCTATCAAACCCCCTGCTTAAGTGTGCCGCGCTCATCCTGACAGACTGGCTCCCTCACGCCTTGGTCAATTAAATGCCAATTTCTCGGTTTCAGTGGTTCATTCCCCCAAACTTCTGCCGGGGGGACTTGGCATGGCCACTCGGATGAGGTCTGGCATAAAGCGCTTGAAATGCTAAAGCCCTGTTGGTTTAACCATAACAGTTAACCACAGACATACTGTTTCTGGCCACCCAAAATACTTGGGAAGGGGGTACTCATTCAAAATACTCTGTAGAGGGCATGCTGGGTTTAACGTCTCTGTGGCCATCTTTGTTTTTCAAATGTTGAAACAGGATATTTAGGTATGAAGGTATAGAAAGACAGGGCAAGGCAGAGTAGCCAACACTAACAAAGGCTTCAGTTGCAAACTACATCAATAGCTGTCAACATTTGCTGCTCTATGAACATTTGTTGCGCTAATTGCTGAGGACATTTCTGTACTTCAATTTCAATCGTACTTAGATGCTCTTGTAACCGTTTTGATGGACATTACCTTTTTGAGCGTCTTCGTTGTTATGTTCTTTAATCAGCAAATTAGAATGAATTTGAGGTTAAATTGGCTATAGTGCATGTAATCTAATCTGTGACATTTTAGTCATTTTTAGTCACTTTGCAGGCACTAACCTACTGTATTGTACAGACATGTTATCATGTGCTTCACAGAGGTATTTTAGATCCACAACATTTATTTTGCTAATGTGTGCAATCAATCATATCTTTGTTGATTAAATTAACGTAACACACAAAGGGGTGGGGATTGGGGGTGCACTCACAAGGGGTGTACTCACCATGGATGGGAGGACGGGGGCCTCACAGCGAGCCTGCCTGGCCTGCAGGGGGCGACGTTCTGAATCTGTCTCCAGAGGGCCGAGGCCCCAATCCCATCTCCTTTAGCGCTTGCTTGGACGTGACAGCTCTGCGGGGGTAAAGCACACAAACTGCACGTCAAAAACATTATCTGGGGCTTAGCTGGGGAAACCCGGGGCAAACGGTAATTTAGCACCTAAAGGCAATAGGAACTAGGTCCTCTCTAGGGATCTTAGAGAGAGAGAGTAAACTTTTGTGCTTTTAATTGAGTTCATCGTAACATGGGCAGATTATAAACATGTGGCAGAACAACACACACTAACGTAAAGGGTAGACAGAAGCTACGAGCTGGTTTCCCTCGAGAGATGAATCCAAAAGACAAGAAACCCATTAGGCAGGAGAGAGGAAGAGGGAAGGAAAAGCCAGCAGAGGACCGGGAGAGAAACCACTGCCAAAACACATTCATATGCACAGACACAAAACTCTGCACGTACTGTAGTTTGTCTGTCTGTTGCAACCATTTCTCTTCTACATCCTGGTCAGCTTTGTTCTTTATGCATCAGACCATGTGTATGATTTTTTTTTTTTTTTGTTATTTCTATGAAAAAATAAAAAAGTTGTTTTCTTTGCAGACGCACCTTGACCCCCTAGCAGAGTTGGCCGTCGGCCAAGGGCTCGGTGCATGAGCCGAGAGCAGGCCAAGTCTCTGCTCAGGTTTCAGGGCTGATATGCCTCTTTATTGTGCTTATGAAAGCCAAGACGTTCACCAATACAGGCATCTGACATGGATAGGGAAGAGCCACAGCCAAAACACGAGGGGCAACAGTTGAGAAGTGACGGATTAACCCAAAGGAACGAAGAGGTGAGGAGCTTCGGAAAGTGACAACACCCCCCACCCCCCCGCCCCCCCCCATCCCCTCATTGTTCTGTGGTGAGAGTGCCGCATCAGATTTCATGAAGGGAAGGTAGAAACTGAAAGCCACAACTGAAAGCTTGTTTTGTAACAGGAAGTACAATAGACGGGATCCATCCATCCATTCTGGAGTTCTGAAGCAGACAGAGCAGACACAAAGCCCGCATGGAGAGGAAAAGCCTGTGGTGGTTTGTCACAAGTTGAGTTTTCTTTCACCGTGTTGAGTGGGTGTGAGGTTTTTGTTCGCTAGGTAAATCAAACACTCTCTTCACCACTGTCAGACAGTCTGCTGCAAAGCTACATCAGAGAATCAGAGAGAGTGAAGAGGTAAAGAGAGAAGGGACATATAGATGGCAGAGAGAACTAAAAAAGACAAAACGAGGTTGGGGAGAGAGATCAGAGAGAGAGAGACAACAAGTGAGAGAGACAGGAGAGAGGTGGAAATGAGGGTCAGGAACAGGATGGCCAGATAGACATACAGAGAGAGAGAGAAAGAGAGAGAGACCAAATGTAAGGTTTTGTCCCTGCTTTGAAAGAGTTTGTGAGTGTTCCTACTGTACATAGCAGCGGAACACACACGGAGATACACTGCTTATCTACATACAAACCCTGTATTCCCAGAAGCTTCTATACCCACAAAGCATAATCGCAACACACAGGCACACACAGGCGAACAGGCTCTCACACACACACACATACACACACACACACACACACGTGTACTCTCTCTCACACACACACACACACACACACACACACACACACACACACACACACACACACACACAGACAGAAAATTAAACCCTGCTTTGTCGTCAGATTTCTCCAGGGGTGAAGGTGGCAGTCCCACTGAAGTCCCACTTTGTTTACAGTAGGTGCCTCTAATAACATACGACAGCCAAGCTCCCCAAGCCGTGGCCCCTCTGCAGCAGATCTGTGTTAGCCCAGAGCCTTATTCATTCCTGAGCTAGACACTATCAGTTCTTATTACTGACCAATCAACGAGAAAGGGGTACAAAGAAAGGATACTATCCAATGGGAACGGGGTCATGGTTTATCAAGACCTCAACTGTAGTCAGCTGCTGCTGTAATGCTTAGCGGGAGGCTATGGCTTCGGTTCTTAGCCATGGAAAAGGGATGCTCCAGCACGGGGCCTCAGTGGATCTGAAACAGCTGGAGCGGGGGGAGGGGGAGTACTTCTGCAAATCCCCACAGACAAACAAAACCTTCACCTGGAGAGCTGTCAACTGGCCTGCATTTCGGCACAGACTGTGATTCCCCTCCCAGTGAGAGCTGGGGGAAGGCAGAAAGATGTAGCGAAAACAGTGACAAAGTGTGTAAGAAAACATTTTTTTTGTGTGTTTTGACACTCCGAGGTAGACGATGAGGGCTGGGACCCCTCAAACTGACAAGCTTGTTTGCTCTAAACCCTATTCTCAACGACGCAGGACCTAAAAGACTTTGTTATCTCGACTCGGGGGTGCTGATAAGCTCTGGCGAATTGATGACTTCCTCTTTTTGTTTCTATCGCTATCTGCATCAAGCCATGATTCAAAGGGATCGGCTCTCGAGCTCATCACAGAAAGCTCACCAGCAGCCGGCATTGCTCCGAAATTGCTGTGCAATTATCTCCTCAAAAGGAAAAAAAATGGGCAAAAGGGTAAACCGTGTCCAAGTGAACAAAGAGGACCTTTTACCGCAGACTGCAGGTCACATGACTGACTCATGCTGCATGTAAGTTGCCGGAAAATGGCCACCAGGATGACAGGGTGAGGTCCCAAGCGCCTCGACAGCGGCGGGCTTTAGTTAAATGGCAGCGAGTGGGAGGACTGATGGGGAGATTGTTCACTTTGTCTGAGGGCACACTCCTACGCCACTCGGAACGGAAGGCTGTCGGACGTTCACTCAATCGCTCTCTTTTTCGCGGGGGCCGAAAGAGAGGGATGATGGAGAGAACGAGAGATGTCACGTATGCAGATCCCCTTCACAGGCCGTCAGAAACTCTTGGAACAAAACGGCCATTATCTGAAGAGCGTGACACTGAGGAGGAGGGATTCGGGCAGCGAGAGCAAGATTGAGAGCAGGATTAGAACACTGTTCTGTGATGAAGAGGTGAAAGAGAGGAGAGGGGGGAAAAGGGACAGAAGAAGAAGAAGAGAGGAGAACAAATAAAGGATGTGTGTGTGAAGCACAGAGATGACGAAGGTTAACGGTGTCAAACAAACACACATTCAAGATACACAGGCACAAACACAAACACACACAGATCCAACCAGCTATGCACATAGTGGAACCCTAGATTGTTTTCTTTGTTTTGCCTGACTGAGTAATTCTAACACATACTGTAGGAGCAAACCCATACCTCAAGTAAGAATGTGACCAAACAGCTAAAAGTTTACCTACACAAAAAGGAAATCCATAAGGAACTGAACTGAAGTTCCCTTTCCATAACTAAAAAGAGTAACTTCTTAACTAATGCTGACCCTATTGTACTTAAATTGCTTCAGGCAACACATTCATCCTATTTCATGACTGCCATACATTTCAACAGCCACAAAACCTGAGCTCTTGTTTCCAACTAGGTGATGGTGACACACATTCCTGACAGTCTGACAGATGTAAAACATGAAAAACCAGACGCCATTTTGCTTATTATGACAAGAATGAGTTTCAAAGGCTTTGCCTAGTGGCTGCTGGGTTGGAGCATGAATGGACGGGTTTGTCCTGACTGGCTTCACTGAGGTCTTTGTGTTTTCCGGAGCAAGCCACTAATGAGGTGTAATGGCGAGTAACAATGCAGATAATAAGTCTCAGCACTGGCCCACTGTAAATGGGCAAACTGTGGCCAAGACACACTGACCAGTCCAGACCCGACACAGACGCCGCTCAGAGGATGAGTTTTCCAGAACAATGCAGACAACATGTCCCCGTTGACCTGCAGTGGACGGGGAGAGCGAGCGTCAACATGATCCTCTCTGATGAAGCACGCCAGCCCTCCTCCCCTGGCCCCCTCCAGTGTCCTTTCCATCAGAGGACGCATGACTTGAGGCAGTCTGAAAAAGATTTCCACTAAACAAATTCATCAATAGGGCCAATCAATTTCCCAAGGCCATCATGTCATTCTGGTGGCTCTTGATAAAAAATAAATAAAATCAAGAAACGCCACTGAGAACCATCTGTGGTTGCATTTGGCTTGAGTGGTTGGTTTCTCAGGAAGGCTTCCCAAAATAAAATTTGGCAAAAAAGGAAAAAAAATCCCATCTGTGGGTTTTACTACTTTTAGCTGAGGGCAAGTGCTCCAGCGCTCCTAGATGGATGACCCCAATCCCATGGGGCCCAGCAGGGCTTGGTAAGGTGGGGGAGGGTAAGGAGTGTGTGTGAGCTAGGATGGGGTGGGTGAGGGTGTCGTACTGTGGTTGGGGATAACTCCAGTCTAGACACATGCAGGGGCAAGGCTCAGAATACAGAAGGGGAAGTGGGTGGAGGGGGTGGGGGAGGTGGCAGTAAGGACAACCATCTGCCTCACTGCAGATAAATCTTGATTACAAGATGATGGGAGGGGGAAGATGGATGGTAAGATCCTAAGGGCAATTTATCCTGCACCAGCCAGCCTGAGGAGCAGACGGTTCGAGGTGCTGTGGGCTCAACAGACAAAGTGAAGAACGCAGTTTGTTTCGGTTACACAAAGACAGATCCCAGATTAATTACTAGGACATAATTACCCCTCCCTAAAATACACAACAGATAAGCATCATCTGTAACACACTGGCAGCCCACATATCCACGGCCGGTTCTGGAACCAGAATGTTTTTCTAGCCATGCTGAGTAAGTTCCTGATCCAGGGGCAGAGCAGACACATTTGTCGGGAAATTAGGCAGAAAGGACATCAAGTCCCACTACTTTATATGAAATGGCAGTCAGGCTCTGAGAGACTCTGCCAGATACGGCAGGAAAAATAATACTCCCCACAAGACTACCACTCAGTGCCCAGGGTCCCTCTGGACAGTTCCATTTGTCATCTCTTCTTGAGTGAAAAAAGGACAGAGCAAAAGAGGGGGAAAAACCATTCCATTTGCTGCCTTGAGACACCAACACCACCCTCCCCCCTTTCCACCCACCCACTCAAACCCGCTCTTCCCCCTCCCTTACACACCAACTTCATCTCTCATTCATTTAAAAGCTCCCTCATCTGCTCTTCCTTGCCTGTGGACCTACTGGGACAAGGCCAGGGGGTCTTTAAGAGGTCACTAGCCCTGGGTGTTAGGGCAGAATGGCACGGGAATGTCTGTCACAGAGTCATGTCTTCATCTAGCAGCCCATCCCTCATTGGAGTTACTCACTCCCCTGGCAGCAGAAGGGCCGAAATCGTGGCAGATCTGGGCCAGGTCCTGTCCTCTGCCCCTCCGACTGAGGTTGGGTGAGCAGAGGCTAAGGCTAAGCAGAGAGGAAGCTAAACCTGTTTGCCACTGGTAAGAATCCAGCCTTGATTCGGCATGGCCCGGTGACAGACTGGAGCCAGACCCATTTGAAAGTCAGCTGCTATCTTGGCACGGTCCTTGGGTTTTTGACCCTGACTGACCCAAACATCCTCTTAACAGTCTTAATAGTAAAATAAAACAACAAAAGGTACACATGCTCAATGCACGCAGACCACAAATATCTGTCCCCTTGGTGCATTTAATCTCCCTCATCCAATGGTCTTTCACCCCCCAGGGTGTATTTGTTCTTGAGTTTAACTCCCTGGTTCAGCTCATCCTAAACCTTGGACCCCTGTTCTTGGAGCACAGCGGGAGTCCAGTGCTGCATCTGTGCTTTTCTGGCATTGATCGACAGAGACATGATCAGGACAAGACTAGGTCTCACCAGCTCTCTAAATCAACATTTTGTGCTTGCAGAGTTTCTACACACTGACACCACCGTGTAGAAGAACAACTCGCAGCAAGAGGCTCAGTGAAAATGGCAGTCTGGTGTATCATCAAGTTCATCATCCACTGTGCTGAGTGGAGACATTAACCTCAGTTGTGCTGAATCAACCAAGCTGTGTGTGTGTGTGTGAGGCTGGGAAGTGATGTTAAAGCCCTTGAGAAAGCCTGCCACTACGGAGTAAGCACTACTAAGTCACTTGGCAGAGTTAATCCTGCCCCTTCAGAAGAAAACAATCACATACAATTCTACACACTTGTGTATAATGTGTTTTTTCTCCAAAGCTGTGTCACAGAGCAAGACAGAAAGTGATACAGGGGGCACAAAGTCCACACAATGTCCCCACAAAGAAGCTCTGGGCAACAGCAAGGCTGGACAGGAAACCCACTAAATTAAGCTAACACTCTCTTCTTAGCCCATGTGACATGTAGCACCTGTCATTATGCAAATCCGTTCAGCACTATGTTCAGTAGGGCTGTGCAATCAAATTCTACTTTGATCTCAATTTTGACTCATAACGAAAAACAATGCAATCGAGAAAAAAAAAAATATTTTGCCACATTCCAGCAATAATGTTTCGCAAACAGATACAACTTAAATTCAGCATACAACAAACTGGGCAAGAAGAAAAAACTAATTCAGAATATGGAGATCTTCAAAACGGGGGTCTTTTCAACACTCAACTGTTTTGTCAGTGACAGCAGTTGTCAAAGTATCTGAAACAATGGTTTAAATGGAAGCAACAAAGCATGTACATCTCAAGGACTTTCGTCAACAAATCTATTGATCCTCATGACTCAGACACCATATCAGGCTATAACGAGGTACTTGGAGAAAAAGACACAGCATGAGCCATTTGCAGATCATGAAGTCAGAATATTCCAGAATGGGGGTCTAGTCTAGTGAGATAGAGGCAAGTAGCTAACCAGGTGACTGGTGCTTTGAAAAGAGCCATCCCCTCTAAGAGACACTAGCTAGCCCTATCCTCTCAATTCCTTATTATTAAATCAATTACACGTTCTTGCACCACCCGGGTGGAAAATTGCAATTTCACAGCTAGCCCTGTGGGACTAGGTAGGAAGCCTTTCTGCCTGTCACTGGCAAAGGGGGTTGGAGGTTTTGGGGGGGGGGGGGGGGGGGACTGACACACAGGGGGTCAGGAGCTTGTCTTGACTGTGAAGGCATGTTAGCATTCTGACAGAGGGACCCATTCCTCAAAACTGTTTTGTGGTGTGGGAAGAGCGAAGAGCTGCTTTGGGAAGCAGGGAAGGGGTTGCTTTGGGGAGAGGAGACAGGCATCAAAGAGTGCCTCAGGACCTGTTTGAGGTTGGCAGCTCACACCTGATAGTGTCGACAGCTTTGCCTACACCAAGGAGATCTGCCATGGGCTTTTTTGGTGTGGAGAGGCAAACTACCATCTGACTTGGAAGCAGATATCCTAAAAATGTGAAATGGCAAAAAAATGAAAATCATCTTCACACAAACTGTTAAGATGAATCAGCACCAATGACGTAGTATAATAATCATAACACTGACAAAGCAAAATTCATGACAGGCTGCTATCACAAACGGAACAACATACTCAACAAGCGAATGATTTATCGTTCATTCCCAAACCTAACCATCCCTCTGACATAGAAAAGCACAACTCACAAAATGAAATGGCTGTAAAGAACTAAAATGTGACCTGACAGCCAAATCTAGTAATTGGTTGCTAGCGTGTGCCCCACAGTCTATGACAAATGCTAATGTTTATCTCCCCAGTGTAACTTGTTCTATACCAGATAATACAAATTGTGAAAGCATTTCCACATACAGTATAGCAGTCACAAACCCTGAAAATGAACTTTATGAGTAGCACAGTTGAATTGAAAAGTGAATTTTCCATTGAAATTCTCACGCGACTGCTTTTGGAACGTCATTGTCTCTTCTTCGTGAATTAGTGTGCAGCCTCTGCACAGCCACCGTGCCATCGACTGGCCTGGCATATGCACTACAGCGCTTTCTGTCAGTTTCACCTCTTCGTGTGGAAACAAGGGGTTTTATTTGTTACCAATGTTGTAAAACGCGTGAAAACGCTCGTTTTCTTGTGGGCGTGGCCAGGGATGCCGTGCAGCGGCAGTGTCAGTGTCAGTGTCATCTTTCACTGGAAGCGCACAGCAGCATCACTCTAACCAGGACAAAATGGAGGACTTAGTCCAGAGCCCCCAAGTGCTCTTCAGAGTCAAAGGCTACTGTGTGCTGACTCATAAGCTGAGGGCAGGCGGAGAGGAGTTCCAGCTGGCTGACACACAAGGAACGCGTGCTGAGAATGGACAAGTGCAAACCCCTATTACCAGTGCAGCCACAGCATATCCATTTGCACGATTTCAAGGTCATCAACTTCATACACCAACTAATCTCTATTGTATTACCACCAAAACAGGAATGGAAAAAAGTAATAGGACAAGTAATCAAATTAGTATTTTGGCAATTATAAATAAACCTTTCCGACTCAACGACACTGGACTCAATGAGAAATCATCTTACACCCTTTAGCCTCATCGATGTGTCCTAATTATCACCTACAGAATAGATTAGTAAAATGAACATGAGGCAACATATGGTGTGTTCCCACAGGACACATTTTGGCAACTTCATGGTTTAAGTTTGACAGCGAGGGAACCTGACAGCTACCTCTGTCTTTGAGCCTCTGTTGTGGCAGCAGCAAGAATGGAGGTAAACATTTCAGCAGTCTACAGCTTCCAAGTGTCTATTTTGAAGTTTAAAACAAAAATCCAGTTTCCTAAAACAATCTACTAGACTTTAAAAGCACCTGACCTCTGGGAGGTGTGGGTTGCATCTTACCCCGACAAGAACTCTCCCCAGCAATTGGAGTGGGAAAGAGGGAGCCGCTCCTGTTTCAAGTCAATTAAGAGCTCATTAACTGCCCACCTTCCCCTAGGCTCTTCCCTGGCTGGTGCCAGACTCATCCACTCTTTGGTCAGGCTGTAATTCAGGATATCACTCTTGAAGTTGTGCCTGACTTCACACATCTGACAGGACTGATATGGAATCAATATGTAAGAACTGGGTTTTGAAGGGGGGTTTTTTTCCTATTCTGGGAGACAAAGTATCAAGACAAAGGCATCTTCATTTTAATGAAGGCAGTTAAAATCAGTCAAGCGTGTGAGGTGCAAATGTAATTCTGTGAAAGGAATGTGAAAGCGGCTTCAGAAGGCACAGGAGAGAAGTGTAAGAAGAAAATAACATTTCACAAAAATGACACGTACATGCAGCACTGACTGATTCAATGAGCGTCAAGAGATGACAAGTGCATCACGACTAGCCTGAATCATTTCCACTGGGCTGGTTATTTTCATGCTTGCATAACGCGACTGCTAACATACTGTAGCTGGAGAGATTGTTCCTCCACTAAAATTCAGACTCTCGTCAGCAGTGTTTCAGGCCTATACTAGAGGCGAACTGACTGTGGAACCAATCTGCCAAATCTGAATGACCCAACTGATGTCTGTGATGATGATGCGTTTCCGTTCAGGGAGATCTCACGCCATCGGCAGGAAAGGAGTTGGTGGACGCACTGCGTTGGAAGAGCAGAATGCCCCCGCAGATTTCAGAGGGAATACAACCTCTCTCGCTACCTCTACCTCCCACCCTCGCTGTCTTTCACTCACGCTCTGTCTCTCTTGCTTTCTCTTTTCCTCCCTCACTCCTTCCATCCCTCGCTCTCTCCCCTGTTCTCTCTCTCCTCCCACTCCCACGCTGAGTGCTGGATGTGAGGCCAGAGGGGTGGATGGTATTTTTAGCCATCGCCTTGTGCTGAAACAGTGGAAGGCCCTGTGCCCTCAACAAGGACACCAAACTCACCGACAGCGAGGAAGAAGAGACAAAATGGAGAGACAGGGGAGTGAACGAGGGAGGGAGCCAGCAACTGAGAGAGCAAAATAAAGAGGGAGGGTGAGCAACCACAAAAGAAATGACATTTCTTGATACCCTGCAGTTAAAAATGGACTTCCGAGAGAGAAAGAGAGAAAATAAGGAAACCTGGCAAATCTCTTATCATGCCAGGACCACATCAAGCACCTTTACCTCCTGCTAGGCCCTTAGCCTCTGCTGCTGCACTGTGGGAGCTAATCCGAGAAAACATTTGCACAGAACCCCTTTTATCCTCCTCTTCAATTGACAGTCTAGTGTGTGGGATTCTTGCTACAGTAACACAGTCAACAAAAAGCGCTGCATAACATGCTAATGCAAGGTAAATCGGCTCGGTCACCCAAAGCATATTTAGCTAGCAAACTCTGGAAAAGACTTTCGTCCAAACTGACTTCCGGCACAGCGGAGGCCCAGGTTATAATTTAGTCTCAATAGGTGCAACACCTGTGACCTTACAGTAGTTATAATCACTTTTTTCCCCCTCACATAATGCTCAGCTTATCTCCTGGAGCTTCTAGTTATTACAGCTAAAGCGAGAGACAGGGATGAAATACCTGTTTCTGCTCAGTTGTAGCTGAGGTTAACGAGCCTTTAAACCATCTGACACAGGTTAAGGATTCTTTTCTTACATCTTGCCCAAAAAAATTTTGCAGATAAAGGAATGGGTGGAATGTTGTGTTTCTGGTGGTGTAAAACAAAAACAACTGTCTAAGTAAGGCTCTGCAGACTGGTTTTTACAAGTGTCCTTTTATTCTTGAGGTGCTTGTAAATATCTCATCACTCTGACTCGGAGTGACTGTTTAAACTATGCTCAAGTAGGCATGGCCAGTTGAGACTCACAAGTAAAAAGAGCAGTATCAGAGCCCAGATGACTCTCAGGCACTCCCTTACTCTCACCTTCACACTTCTCACCTTTCTGATGAGAAAACTCCTGTGAGAAGCAACAGGCAAGAGTAGAGCTCGTATAGTATGGTATTACATACCAAGTTACGAAATACTACGTAAATTCTTGAATGGTGATGTACTCATCAGATGCAATGGAATGTTGATTCACCAGGGCATAAAACCACTTCTACAAGTGAGATCATGTTTGACTTTTAAACGAATAAACGTAGTAAAGCACATTTAAAAGAGCACAGTAACAAGTCAGTGAACCTGTCAGGGTTCACAAGAACGTAGATGTGTATTTAACCTCGTCAGAACGGTCTCCTCCCTCCCCATGACTGGACGACACCAACGCATGGCTCCCTGCCGAAGACAGAGGGAAGACAGGCTGCTTGCAGGGTAGGAAAAGAAGGCTGCTTTCGAGTGGAGATCCGACCACACCAGATGTTATCAGGCCTGAGGCCTCGAGCTGGGGAGGCTGGCTAAGGAGCTCCAGGTTCAGCGCCGTGTGTTCCCAGCGCTCAGCCTCAAAACACACACACAGCAGTGCTCTGCTCACCATGTCTGTTTTGATCAGATCCGTGTGTGTCTGCAGGCCCAGGGGCTGTCTGTTTACAACAGGGCTTTACAGAACCCAAACTAGACACACATACAAACATATGATTGCCTGAAGGAACGTCCTTTGTTGCTAGAGTGTATATACACACACAACCACAAGCAAAAAACATACAATCATAAACAACGCAGTCCAAGTCTTGCACACAGATACACAAAAAATAGCACTCTACAATCATTGTGTAGCTCGCACACAGACAACTCAATTCAATTAATGCATTACACACACACACAAACACACACTGGCACAAGACATTCAATGTGTCTCACACACAGAGGCAGACAAACACCCTCTATTCCACACAAAGTAACACATGTTTGGGTGCATGCCACTAAAAGTGATTTAATTCCTTATTAAAAATTAAGACGGTAGCTATTTCTGCTAAGCCATGAGACCCACCACAAGTCTGGTTTTCACAGAGCACGCACAAGTAATGTCTGCAAATTCAGACGTACTAATTATCTATACAATAGTACGATTTATGGAATGTTCCAACTAGCCTGTGGTGGCACCATTGTCCATCTAAGTGACTTACGGTGAGGAGTCACACTCATCAACCTCACAAGCTACCTCTGAGTCCACCTTTCTTTTCTCTCTCTCTCTCTCTCTCGCCCTTATATTAAGAGAAGTCTCTCTTCTTATTTCAGGAAAAATTACTTTCACGTGTCCTTTCCCAGTTAGCCTCCATCTCAACCATTTCCTTACTCCCTCCCTGTCATTATTTTCTGTCCTTCAAGGCTTCCTTCTCCATTTAGCCCTGTCTGTATCTTCCTCTTCCTCTCCTCTCCTCGCCACTCTCTCGCTCTCACTCTGCTTCAGGCCTGAAGAGGACCTTGCGGTTTGAGGCATCACTGCAGCCACCTGCGCCTGCCGTTAAACCGGAACAACTGCCTCTCCCCATTACCATCAGCCAGGAGCCAGGGGGGTGGGGGGGGGGCGGGGCGGGGGGGATGTGAGGGAAAGAGGAGTGAGGGTTGCATTCAGATGGGGAGGGAAAGGATTGAGTTGGGTATGGGGGGGGTACAGAGGTTTAAAACCCGTTCCAGGAAGCCGCCACGCTCTAACGACATCATAATTTATCAGCCCGTGGAGAGTACAGGCAGTTAGGGATTCTTCTGTTCCTCTCCACCCCTCCTCCTCTTCCACTTATCAGACGGCAATTTGTGCAGCGACACGCAAACATAAACTTTCAAAAGACATAAACACACACTGCACACACATATCCCTTGACAGAAGCACATCTATGCGCACACACACACATACACACACTTCATTGCTATGCGTGCATCAACTCACAAGTCTGAACAGAACCTGTAGTAAATCCCTGCAGCATACTGGAGACGCCCGCCCATCACCTCCCCACCCCTGCTCCCTTCATCCCAGACAAACCCCACCATTGTGATACCAATTTACTCTGCACAATCCTGGCTAAATCACACCGTAGCGTGATTGCATTATTCCTCTTTCTGAGCCAGGCTGCTTGGTCAAGGGTAAAAACACAGGGAGTGGGAACACTAGGAGTGAATAAAGAAATTCCGTCAGAAAATGACCATGATAAATGTGTGTGATTAGCCGACTCGGGGAGTGACTGCACTGTGATGGATGATTTGTGTAATGAAGCCCTTTCTCCGAGCGGCCCTGTATACAGTAGGTATTTGTTCAGTTGCAGCGTTGCCCGGGTGAGTGCGGAGACGTTCGAGCAAGGTTGATAAAAACGGATGGGAATCTCATGATCCAGCTTAGTCACACCCAAACGAGGAGACGCTGCCCCTGACACTGCCAGGGGATGACCAGTAAAGGCCATGGATAAAGGCGACGCTTGGATAAACAATCTCACGCATATCCCGGCACACACCATACATCAACAATGCTCCCAATCTTTAAGCACATCATCCAAATAAATAGTTCCATATTGATACTATTTTTTTTTTTGCTCCAAGCGGCAAGTTATTTATAGCTGGGGGCATTACGGTATTGATTCAAAAAGCGTCCACGTAATAAATTAATCTGGGCATTAAGAGGTAATCCTGCTTCAGTGGTCTCACACAAAAATAGATTTATATATATTACTAAATAAACAGAATGTTGATCAATACAACCTCAGCACAATGAAAATATATTATGACTGCAGGAAGGGTTCCCAGTTAATAGCCATTGGGCAATGTATTTCATATTGTCAACAGCTACTAGGAAAAAAACCAAATCATTTAGTCAATATGGGCCGAGTCCTGATGGTACGTTTTAGCTTGGGTTTTAATAGCCTTTGGTCTTTTCAGCACTATATCGCTGGTTTCTTAGTTCCTCTCAGCCCCCATTAACCTGCCCAACCTCCCACCATACACACCAGATGCTGAGCACAGAGATCTTTACTGAGATAACAGCACACTCATGACCCCCGCCCTTCAAACACACAAACACACACACACAAAGACAAACATGCATGTACCGGTAGGTAGACACACACACGCGCGCGCACAAGCACACACACACACACACACACACACACACACACACACACACACACACACACACACACACACAGAATGCAGAATACACAGACAAAGCCTTTCTCCAGAAGTCTCACCAAAGGTCAAGGGAGGAGTGTGGGCTGTGAAAGAGGATCTGTGCAGGTCTTCTAGGCTGACGCACAGTTTCTGCAGAAAACAGGGGATGCGAGCTACCTGTCATGCCACGACTCCATCGGCTTCCGTTGACTCAGAGACCTCTTGCCACACTCTGACAATTCCATTTCCCAACCTACCCACCAAAGCGATCGGCTCTGTCGCTATCTGATGAACTGTTTTGAATAATTTTGTGTGAAACATAACTCCACTTTTGAGTTGAAATGAGTTACCCTACCCTGACTATGTTATCAGAGCTCATACACAGTAGGCTGCTTCCACCCTTCACCTTAATTAAAATGACTACAAAACTCAGTGATCACTGTAATTGAAATGGTGGTGTGTATGACACGAAAAACAATATGTAAACACGGGGAGAATGAATGCTTTGAGAAACGCTTTTAGAAATGTTGCCAAGGCAACAATGGCTCTTTCACCGCCGAGGATACAACAGGGCGTCTCGGTTTAGATGAGCTAGCGTAAACACGCCAAAAACAGGAGCACATCTGTGCCTTGCTTCACACAAGACGACACACCCCAAGGCAGAAGCAGGTGACACACACACACACACACACTGCATTTTTTTGTAAACACACTTACTCACTCAGACTAAGACACACACACAGACACACACAGACAAACACACACACAAATGATGTCAAATGCTTTAGGGTTTGTCTGCAGTCAAAGCAGCCTGCTGGATTGCTGTTTCCATTGTTAATGTGAAGAGAGAGATGGGAGAGATAGTGAAAGAGAGAAGAAGTGAAAGAGAGAAGAAGAGAAAGAGAAGACAAAGAGATAAAGGAAAGAAAGAAAGGAGCGCAAAAAAGACGAGACAACTGGATAGTGGAGAAAGAAGGCATGCAGGAAGATGTATTCCTCCCTCCTCTGCCTTCCTCCCCCCATTTTCTTGCTTTTTTTTCTCTTCTCATCTTTCTAAATCTCTCCCTCCATGTCCTGCTCATACTTGATCTCCACATCTGTCTCTGTCCTCAAAACGCCGGTCCTCCCTCAAACTGTCTCTCCCTTGGCCAAGACCTTGTCCACCTGTGGCCCACCTGACTACAGACATGCTCCCACAGTAATGAGAGTCCTGAATACAAACAGCTACTATGATTCCACTTCAGCTACACAGAGAGAGTTGCCTCGCCCCACACTTCACTAGATTCATTTCAATCCACAGATTCCAGTCTTCTCTGGATCAGAGAATGTCCGTAATTATACAGAAATTGAAATGTGATTGGATCAGCCTTGGACCAATCGCAGTCAACATGACTCACATCCTGTGTTGATGATCCTGACAACACAGACCAGCATACCAACCCGCATTAGCTCAATGACTGAAGGGACAAGAATGTCTGGGACGGAATGCTCGTCTCGGTTCCAGGATTCCAGACTATCTCCCGGCAAACACACTGAGCCAAGATGTAATCTGGCAGAGCCACCGGCCCACCTGACCCAACACATCGCCTGTGTGTCCACACGAATGATGCTCATAATCCGGTGTGTCCCCGGCTGACTTGGGCGCCGCCACAACAGCACTCTGTGGGTACGGTCGGCCTGTCTGGCCACCTCGGGTGTGCACACGCCCTGATGGGCTTCTGCTCACATTTCCTCTTCCTCTTCCTCCAGTCGTCTCCTTTTCACTCCTCTTCTCGCCTCTCTTCTATACCTCTTCATCTCTCCCTCCTCTTTCTCTGTCCTTCCACTCTCCCCTCCTCTCCTCTCCACCCTTCCCTCCTCTCCCCTCCCACTGCCCTGTGCCGCCATGTGTGAGACTCTCATCAATAATACAGGTCTGTGCTGGCATCCACATACCCCACTAAGGGACTCCAGCTGGGCCCTACTCCACAGGGTGTGTGTGTGTCTGTGTGTGTGTGTGTGTGTGTGTGTGTGTGTGTGTCTGTGTGTGTCTGTGTGTGTCTGTGTGTGTCTGTGTGTGTCTGTGTGTGTCTGTGTGTGTGTGTAGGAGGGTTTGCAGGACCTCCATCCATCTAGTCTGAGATGCACACGTGCAGAGGGCAAACAGGCATCACAGAGAGCCATCGCTCACAATTGCATAAACCGCACACCCACACAAGTACAGAGGTGGGCTGGTGAGGGGTTCGTAATAAACACAACACAAACACACGCACCCACTCACAAGCACAGAGGGTTTGTAAACAAGCATACACACAGAATGCTCATAGTTTCACTGTCTCTTTGTCATACAGTATGCACTCTCTGTACTCATCACAACCAGGTGGAAGAGAATGCTAACACACACACACACACACTCACTCTCTTTCTGTCTCTCTCTCTCTACTTCTCACACACACACACTCACACACACATTTGGCAGCAGAAAGCCATAATCAAAGACGGTCCTCCATCTCGAGTCCATCTGAGGCCTTTCTTATAGACAACATTGCGTGTGCGGAGTACACATGCACGCAGGCACACAAATATGCACTCTCACACACTCACACACACACACACACACACACACACACACACACACACACACACACACACACACGATGCAGTGCAGGTCATGCGCTCCTCGCTCGCTGATGAGCCTGAGTAATAAGCGGCACGTGTCGGCGCACTGGGTCTGCAGCCTGAGCAGTGGGGACGGACGCCAAGTCAATAAGGGCTGCCACACCACACACACCGCAGCGCGCCGCGCCGCTCCGCACCGCGCCGCTCCGCACCGCGCCGCTCCGCACCGCGCCGCACCTCACCTCTCCGCTCCACCACTCTGCCAGGATTAGCCCGGGCAGCAAGGGGCCTCCGCCAGGCAGAGGGCTCAGTGGCGGCAGGGCTTGTTTACGGCTCACAAGACAAAAGCAGTGCACGACGCCGTTAATGTAAACCCAGTGATGTCCCCTCCACCGCTAATGCAATGAGGTGGTGACCTTTGCTGATCATCGAGTAATGCCATTAAAACAGCATTTAGGATCGTAAAGCGCATCTCTTCTCTCTCTCTCTCTCTCCCACAGCGGATCCAGGATGAGAATTCCTCGGAAGCGCCACCATGTCAGACTGAAACATGACACGGCCCTGAGATCGGTTGATGTGGAGTCTCTAGACATGATGGGACAGTAAAAACAGGCCAAGAGGATCACTCTCAAAACCCAAGCTAGATTGTTTGCCAAAAACTATAAGTATAAAAGTATAAAAGTAAAAGGTTGAATCTTTTAAACTTGAACAAACATGCCATCGTGGCGTCAAAAGACGTGATGTCGGATTACACGGCTTTACTGGTTCAGCGGTTCTCATGTACGCACTCTTCGAATTCAGATGAACTTTTGGCCCTTCCGCACATGGCGGTGAGAAAGGCATTTAGCATGTCTGGAGAGAGATGCACGGGTCCGTGACCGGAAGGTTTGCGCCGTAGAGGTGTCCCGATTGGCTCTTCTGTCTTCTCCAACCTCCCCGTCCCCTGCTCTCGCTCGGAAGCACTAAATCAGTGAGTTCCTGCCACTCACACTGAGGAACAGCTGTCCATTCAGGGGTGGTGGGGGTGGGGGTGGGGGGGTTGTCAGTGTCTGGCAGGCCGCAGGGGATGAAACAGATGCTGGAGAGTTAAGGGAGATATTCTGCAACAGTGTTCTCCGTTACAGAGGGTAAGAAAATCATTAGCCCGAAACAGAGCGATAGACAAGCGGGAGATTCCTCTTCATCCCTGTTCCATTCACTCCCGCAGTTCTTTTAATCATGGCTGCTTTCTCCCACGAGTCCCGAGTGGAGGGACAATGTCGGACGAAGAGAGAGAGAGAGAGAGAGAGAGAGAGAGGGACACAGCAGAGGTCGAGAGGGTTTGATTTCGGTGTGAGAACGTCACAACAGAGAGACACAGATACCAGCGTCCGACTCTCGAGCCGTCGGGGACGCGGGGCTGAAGGTTGATGGTGAAGGACAACACCGGGCTGCTGGCAGTCTCACGAGACGCGCCCGAGCCAGAGAGGGGGATTTAATTGCTGGCGTAGTTATTGTAGGCTCCCGCACACATGACAGAGATTAATTTAAGGCTCACACACCACACTGAAACAATCACCGAGCGATGAAACACACACACACACACACACACACACACACACACACACACACACACACACACACACACACACACACACACACACACACACACACACACACACACACACACACACACACACACACACACACACACACACACACACACACACACACACACACACACACACGGTTTAAAATACACCAGATTTTTCGCTTCTCACTGATGAGCTGAATACTGACAAAAATACAATTCGGACTTTCAGACAGGAAATAAAACCTACTGGAGAGAATCCTTTATGAAAGCCATGGATCAGGGGCAGTAAGTTAGAAAGGCAAAGAGATCAGGGATCTAAAGAAACTGGAGATGTAAGAAAAGCAGTCCAACACCAAGACATCCTCTTAGCAATCCAACCGCCATTAACAGCAACCCTTAGGCATCAGGGTTAATGAGGTCACACAAGCGACATCTGGTTTGAAGACAGACTGAAGATGACTGAGGTCATGTTGAGCACTACTCTTTTAGTCTTCCCTATGGAAAGCTGTGACATGTGCATTTGGAGACAGTTTCTCTGGCAATATTGGCTGAGAGGCTCTGAATCATTTCTGCACTCTCACCACCAAGTGGCCCATCGTGTGTCACGGAGGTTGTTTGTTTCAACAGTATGATGGAATAAAGATACAATTGTTTTAGTTGCTCATAGAGAGAAGTACGTATCTGAGCAGCCATTTTCCCTTACTGTAATAGACTAGTTCTGTACATTCAAAATCCAACCATTCTTTTTTTGTCCACATAAAAATTCCAGTATCTTTTTAAACACTTGTGGAATGTTAAAGTGGAATCTGGCAAATCTGATGACAACTTCCTCTTCTGTATTCTATCCATGTTCACTTTGTTGACCATTAAGGCACTGACACTCTATAGGTCATCCCAAAAAACAGAAGATAAGATCACCTCATTGTATATATACGCAGCTATTTGTTAGCTAACATGTCAGCTACCAGCAGGCTGTAGTATTAGTGTACTACTATAAACATGACTGTGTAAACCGCACAGTGTCACAGTCAACCCTACAGCTGCAGCTTCCTCAGCATAGACTCACTGGTTTCCTTCTCTCTCTCTCTCTGTCTCTCTGTCTCTGTCTCTCTCTCTCTCTCTCTCTCTCTCTCTCTCTCGCCCCTGTTTCTCTCCAACACAACTGCACTTATGATCCTTCTTTCTCCAACCCCCCCCCCCACCCCCCTCCCCAATCATTCTCTCTCTCTCTCTTTCTCTCTCTCTCATCCCTTGCGGTGGGATGTAGGGGCCGTGTAGCGTGACCGCGGCCCTCCCCTCGGCTCTGTGGCCCTGCTCGCCCCAGGAGAGCACACCTGCAGATGTTCCAGATGAACGTGAAATGGATCGCGATGAGCGAGATGTCTCCCCGAAGATGTCCTCGGCGTCCTGGAGCACAGCCAGCAACAGTCAGCGGCACTCCTCTGAGACGAGGAGTAGAGCAAGAGAGAGCGAGAGGGGGGAGAGAGAGGAAGGGAGGGAGGGGGACAGACACAGTGAGGGAGAGAGAGTGTGAGAAAGAGCGTGCAAGACTGAGAGAGGGAGAGGAACAGAGAGAGCCATAAGGAGAAAGAGGAGAAGAGGGAGAAGGAGCAAAAGGATGGAGGAGACAGGGAGTAGGAGAGGCGAGGAAAAAGAGGGGATTGAAAAGGAGAAAGAGAGCGAGAGCACTAGAGACAGAGAGGGAAGGTTGTGGTAGAGAGAGGCAGAGTGATGGAGGGGGAGAGCCAGAGAGAGTGTGAGTGAGAGAGAGAGAAAGAGAGGCAGAGATAAAGGATGGTTGGGATGAGGAACTGAGAGAGGAAATCACAAGGGAGAAGGAGAGAAAAGAAAAAGGGATAGGAGGAGGAGAGCCAGGGAAACAAAGAGAAAGAGAGAGAGAGAGAGAGAGATGGAGAGAGAGGGATAGGGAGGGAGGGAGGGAGAAGAGCCCCAGAGCAGGAGAGCACGTGTGCAAGTGAGCGAGCCGAAGAGAGGAAGCCAGAGAAGGGTCAAAGAGCCATCAGATCGAATCAGAGGGCATCAGCGGCACGCGCCATCGAAGCCGACAGGCCGGGGAGTCCGCGGCGCAGGGAGCAGGAAGCGCCGTCCCTTACCACTAACCTACGGGCGCCTCCAACAAAATGTCTCTTTCTGGCTGCCAGAGGTCCCTGCGCTTAACTCCGTCTCCTCAGTGTGACACGAAGGCTGCCACATCCACGCCTCGACTGATACCAGGGCAACACGCAGTTTAGACAGACACACAGAATTAGCTTAGCGAGGGTCTGTGCTCACAAACGTACACTAGAGGGGGGGATCGCAATTATTAGCACAAGACTAAGACATATCACAGATTCAATACTGATATTAATACTTAATGAATGTTTTTTTTTCACTGCCCTCCATTTTTGTTAGATAATTTCCATACTGAATATACCACAAGCACACTGGAAACATCAAAGTGGAGGATAATATGTGGACCATAATATCCAATAGCAGGACACTGGTGGAGGAAAGACAGCCAACAATGTCTGAAAATGCCTACAATACACTGCAATTAACAAACATGAATGGGTTAAAACTAAAATACGACAAACCCTCACTGGTTTAGGTTATCACATAATAATCAAGCACACAAAGGATTTGGCTGCAATTGGAACTACTTATCATCCATCTGGGCTTGTCCAGCACAGCCCTCTGGCTTTTAATCAGCTCGTGGAGACATCACAACGGATGTCAAATCAAATGGACCATAAAAATGGCTACAATTACATCTTAACAATTTCTAATTCTTTAAACAATTAAGAAAGAGAGAAAGAGAGAGAGAGAGAGACAGAGAGAGAGAGAAACATTTTGATTGTTCATCCTCTTGCTAACCATCGTGCATTAAGCTAAACTGCAGGTACGACAGAAAAAGGACGCAGAACATATGCAATTTCTTTGTCTCTTCTCTTCTACAGCAGGAACACATTTGTGCTGACGGGACCAGCTGTCTCTCACTACCTAGTGTTGGGTCCACTGGCCAGGCGAGGAAAACAGACTGCCTCACTTGTACCGCTTAGGGCTGCCTCTAACAAATTACCCACCGAAAGCAGTAAATGAGAAAGCGTTCTAGCTCAGAGCACTTGCTCCATCTCTGCGTCGCTATACATTTACAGGGTCTCGCCTGGTTCTCTCCGACAACAAAAGAACTGCAGAACACTGCATCCTGCAGTTGGAAGGCACAAAAGCTTGACAGCCAAGAGTACTAAGCACACACCTGAGAAGGTCAGTGCTGTTTTGCTGGGATGCTACATTTGTCAGCTTCTGTGATAGCATTTGCCTGCAAAGTGCTATTGTGTTGCACTGCCAGTGGGTGGATGAAGTAGCGGCTACGGGCTAGCCTATGCCAACCTATGTATCATGCCGTTGTGAAGGTACTCAGGATCATCCCCAATGATGAAGAGCCAAATCCACAAGCCAGTGTAATCAGAGAAAAACAAAGAACACACGGATGAACATGCCATATGCTAGCTTCTGGTGTGTATGTTGTTCTTATATTTCTTCCACACTCCCTGTTCCCCCTCTCCTCGTCTCCACAGCTCTCAGACTTTCTCTAACCCCCTCTTTCTTTGCTCATTCGACCTCTCTCTCCCTCATTCTTTCAATCCTTCTCTCTCCACCTCTCCCTCACAAACCTCCAGCCCCTTCATTACAGTCACTTCTATTAGCGCTGGCAAAGTGGCACTGACAAGTAATTAAATACAGCCCTGAGGAATGCAACAGAAGAGAAAAAATGTACCAGACAGACCCCATAAAGCTAAATCCACATACACACACACACACACACACACACACACACACACACACACACACACACACACACACACACACACACACACACACACACACACACACACACACACACACACACACACACACACACACACACACACACACTTTCAACTCTGTCTGCTGGACCAGCTGAGTGAAGTCCTGAGGGACTGTGGGAAGGATATTTGGGCATGTAGGCTCCCTCTGGTCAGAAAGATAAGAGCTGCTGTCTGATGGCTGACGGAGCCCACCTGATGGTGTGTGTGTGTGTGTGTGTGTGTGGTTAGGGAGAGGCCAAAGGTCAATGAGTCAAGAAACAGAATCTCTCTCTTCTCTCTCTCTCTCTCTCTCTCTCTCTCTCTCTCTCTCTCTCTCTCTCTGTGTGAATAAACCCCAATCTTCCCTCATTTTATCCGCCCAGACGGCAGTGTTTGTCAAAATGTGGAGCAGAGCACATTAATTTTCGTGTTAATCCCAATGTGTGTATTTTGTTAGTGAAAATAATTGGATAAGTCCTTGAAGCCCTGTAAAGCAAATGTGTGCAAGCTTCGGGAGTGCACAAAGCTGCTGATAATTGACTATATGGAAATTAGTCAATAACAAATACTCACAGTAAACACTTACAGACATGATTTGGAAATGCAGACAGACAGATTAATGAAACAAGCCAATCACACTAGACAAAGCAAGATTTGCTAAATATTCCTCGAATTTCTGAGCAAGTAAAGGTGAATCAGGAACAAGCTGCTATGGCAACAAGCTTTCCCAAAAAAGAGTAAGATCTCCTCGGTTTGAGAAGGTGTGTGTGTGTGTGTGTGTGTGTGTGTGTGTGTGTGTGTGTGTGTGTGTGTGTGTGTCTGTGCGCAATGTGTGTCTCCTCACGTAACCGCGCTTTACATAATCCCCGGCGAGTTCGAGCACACCTCATCTGAGGCGGCCTGGGAGAAACAAAACCCTTTTAAAAACATGCACGTTCCGAAATGAGCCCAGCTGCCGGTATGAAAACTGTGCCAGAGTCAGACTGGGTCATTGGGTGAGACATAATGGCATTACACATTAACATATTAGGCCTCCAAGGCTCGGCCCGGGGGATAATCCCGCTCGGGTCATCTTCTCTGTTTACGGTGGAGTGCTCTTGAAGTCACAGAGAATGACAGCAGTCACCAGATAATCATCTAACTACACCACCAACACAGTGATGCGGTGCTGCTGCCAGTTTACGATGAGAGGTCCGTTCAGGGCCATATAAAGACGAAATTAATTTAATTTTACATTTACTCATTTGGCAGATGCTGTTTTTTTTTTTTTTTCAAAATGACTTTACAAGCAAGGATCAAACTGCAGGAGGTTAGGAGACCTTGGAGCACCAAGCCCTATAGGCTAGGCATATTCAAAGGGCAAGATCAGGTAAAGAAGTGTGCAGTGTGTGGGAGTTACAGTAGACATGTTCGCTCGGGTTAGAGGTTAGGGATATTCGGAGCAGAGGTATTCTTAGAGGCGGCGATGATGAGTCTTCTCAAGAGATTCTTAAAGATAGAGAGGGACACCCTGGTGATCATCATCAGGGATCCACAAACAAGAACAGTCTGGACTGATATTGCCTCTTGTGGCCGAGAAGGAGCATAAGACTGAGTTCAAGTAGATTTTTATTGTGCCGCATGGTGCAAAGGGCACAGATCACTGAAGAAGGCACCAGGCAACACGTCTGTGCAATACAATTTACTTATGCAAAGTGTGGCCTTTATACTCTCTTCATTTACTTAGTAGAGGAGACAGATGCCACATAGCAAGTCATCAATCATACCTGATCAATCACCTGAGTTTCTCACCAGGGGGGAGAAGAGATGAGGCCATTTCTATGTTGATCCATTACAGAATCTGCTACAGTCTACTGTAAGTTGACGCAGACACAGAGTGTTGCCGTGGCGACCTGGAATGACCAGGAATGTAGGTGTTGGTGTCTGCAGGGTGTTCTTTGCCATCTGATATGAATACGTTTGTGTATCCTTGAAGACGAAACATGAGGATGGCCTTACAGTATGCTGTGCGGGCTAATGGTGTATGAGAACTTTAAACCCCACACCTTTGCATCTTCCTGGAAAAATGCGAGAGGCAAATGAATGAAACTTGACTTGAAGCACTGAGGCATTGACAATTGAAAGGGGGAACGGTGAAATATGTAAGACAGGTGTGGCCAAGGCACATTATTAAGAACACACACACACACACACACACACACACACACACACACACACTCTCTCTCTTAGGCTAACTGTGATGCTTGCTCTGAACAGCACAGCCAATAGAGGACCAGGAGCTGTGGCGGAGGTAAGAGATCTGGTGCGTGGGAGTAGCACAGCCCCAACGCAGCTGCTCAGAATGCCCCCTAAATTTGCATGTCTGGATGTGTGACACCATAGCACAGCCAATTAGAGTGACCTCACACAGCAAACCGAGCATAAATAATCCATAATCCCGCCCTCTCCCTAACCTGATCAAATAAATAAATAAATTGCTTGCCAGGATGGAACAGATTGTGATAGCTTATACCTTCCCTTGCTCTCAACATACGGTACACAATGGACCGATCTACCTATTCCCACAAACAGACACTGTGCATTGTGCACAACACTTTGGTAACGGCATACAAGCAGCAGTTGGTCTGCGCTGCGCCTTTGCAAATCCTCCAAGAGAAAAGAGCTGAATGGCAACACCTGGCAGGCTTGCCTTTGTGGTGACCTGTTGTCCTGGTAACAGGCCATGTAGTCCGGGGCTGAATGGTTCAGGGCAGGCTATGATGTTGCCTCAGGGTTAAGGTCATCGTCTGTGTTAGTCATCGCCTTGGTAGACATCTCAAGGAGCGTACACAGTGGACAGGGATACTTTGTTGTCATTTGTGGAGCCAGTGGTTGTGGAGCTTGGCGACATGTTTTCATTCTGCGGTTCAAGGCAAGGGCCACGACGTCTCTTAAAACCAAATAGGAATCCTGACTAAAACAAACTTAAATTACACCCTGTCTATTAGGTTGTGTGTCTGTCAGTGAGTTCCCGTCTGTATATGCCTATATTTTTCTATAGGCTTTAAACGGAACATTTGGAAAGTCCGTCAAACTTAATTTGCCTGTAACCAAGTCCTTCCAGGCTACTTTGGCACTGTTTAGCCAAGGACCCTCAGGTCTATTCATCACCCGATCTCCCAGTGCTCTAACCAGAAGGTAAATCAATTTGCAGGGCTTAATTATGATTGCATTATTTCCTCCACTGACACCCAAGGCCCGGGATGAATGCCTCACGGTGCTGCCCCACAGCGTGGAACATCTGGGGTAATTTAAGTGAAGTGCCTTCACTGCTCACCTCTCTTCCATCTCCTTAATAACTTTTCCAAAGCCGCCCAAAGGTAGACGGGAGAGGCAAATATATATATTTTTTAAAAAAACTGCTGAGTGTCAATCTGTATTTCAGAAAATAAATAAAGTGATCTGGTTTCACTTCAAAGTGGGTTAACCAGTTGGCAGCCTCTGTGAAATAATCACTTCATGCTGATTAACTGAATCGCAGCTCATCTCGTTATGATGGACAATTACTGAAATTGAAGTGGAATCACAACCAAATGGCAGTTGACAAGACCAGCAGCCAACACTGATCATATGACCTGTGTTTAATCTAACCATTCAACTAGGCTACTTATTGAGTGGAGGATTCGAAATGTCAGCGTGGTGAAATCTTCCCAGGGATGGGTTAGATTCTGTGACATTTTATCCTGGGAATCGCCACCTGTTTCGCATCAGGAGTTCTTTCTCGCCCAGCAATGCCATGGCTTGACATTTGCATGGCAGTGTTTACTTGGCATACTTTCAAATAAATGCGGTTAGAGCGGTTCCAGGTTTTTAGGTAGATCCGCCGTGTGTGACCGCGTCTAACATATCCGGCTCTTCTATTCCAGACGTTCACGTGGATGCACGCGCCGTTTGTCCATTTGGGCGTAGGCCTAGTCTTCAAATTCATTCGCAAACCAAATCTCGGATTTATTTCACCCGACTCCGACTGTATCATGGCATGATGCCACGATGACGGCTTACACGCTGCATTGCATGATGAACGTGGACCTTCGTTAACAACACACATTCATGTTACAGGATAACATAAAGCTCAGCAACCAAACTGTAAAGTATGCTTTAGCTCGTGAAAATGTAGCACTTCGTTAGTGTTTTAAATGTTACGCGTCAGGACGTTTCTGAATGGGTCGTGGTGATAGTGACCAAAAGCACACGGACGAACATCCCTGTGCAGCATGACGTGCAGGAGCCGACATCTACCTTGTACAGTAACCATACAGTATGATTACGTGAGCAAACAAAGCCATTCACACAGAGTAATGCACTTTCCATGAGAGTTGAGCTGTGGTGACAAATTCAGCGTAGCAAAATAGCGATGACCGTTTCGTTTCTAAACCTTGTCTTTCAATAATTTCAGCTCGCTAGCAAGCAAGCAAGCTGGCTATAGGTTAGCAGCAGGGCAGCTAGCGGTTAAGTACGGTAGCTACCTGCCTTTTCAGCGCGGAAGATACCGATGTTCGTCTTACAATTCGCGGAACAGATGAATAATTCCATATTGTTGAATAACCAAACAAACGTTGTTCCTGCTCGGTTTCAGTCATGCTGTGGTAAAAATATCGTGTGTGCATTATTTTATGCTCAACTAATGTGAGGAATTGTGTTGAATAACGTACCTTGATTTTTTTTTCTCTCGCTTGTTCCTCCTGTCAGACAGTGCCTCTGAAATCGGCGTTTGTCTTATCAGCACGGGAGGCAGGCTATCCGTAACATCAACCAACAGCTGGATTTTAGAATGCCTCAGTCAAAAAGCCAGTGGGTTGACTTCTTGCGAGCTTTTGCGTCAGTCAGTCTTACCTCCTTGGAGTAAACAGTCCGCGTGTGTAAATATAATGCAACTAAGCGACGTAACGAAGGTTTGGTGAAATTTAAGATATTCAATAATTCAAGTGCAGCCTCGTTTATCCTGATATGGAGTGCAGTAGGCTGCGCATTCACAACAAGGCAGGACCAATGCGAACACTGCATGCAGTAAGCTTTGCCAAGGATCTCAGGTCGATGGGAGGGTCTTGCATTATTCACGAGGGAGGCGGGAACGTTGGATCTGTTTATAATAGCTTTTCTGAAGTTCAAGGTTGCTTGATAATCCATAATTTTATCGTGGTATGTTGTGGTCTTTAATGTTTTATGGTGACAGTGGGTATAAACTAGGCATATAGGCTAAATATGTACGATTAAAGTTATTTTGTTTAACTTTTAGTCTAAAGGTAGATTATAGAACGTTCTCAAACATTTTTAGAAATTCTTCAAGTGCTTTGTGAAGTGGATCGAGGCTCATGCTATAATCTTCACCACGGCTGTTATTTTGTCTTCCACTTCCATCTTACTGCCTGTGGTCATGCCTACAAAAAAAAGGAGATCTCAAACCAATAAAGCATGCACCAATGTTGCTTATTCTCACAGTCACATTCCTACCAATTGTTCAGTGTGGGTAGGCCTATTCTTATTGCTGATTAGTTGTATATTTTTTTATTTATTTATTTATTCGTTATGAACAATCACATTTCACTTTCAGAAATCTTGGCTTAGTTGACTGCAAAAAGCCAAGACGGAATACCTATGTTTTGGCGCTGAATAAGAAAATCACAAGACCTTCATCTGAGAAAGTATGTAAACAGCGGGACATCAAGACCCAGCCTGCCCTGCTCACCCCAACCTGATGCTGTCATGTTGATAGAGGTTGGTACAGTATACTAGTCTGGCTATCACCATACTAACTTCAATCTTTTAAAATTGAACATTAGTCTGAGTCTGTGCTTTATCTCTACTGCACAAGAGGCGTGATCAATGGGCATAGTTCAAATGATGCTTGGATAGTCCTTCAATCAGACCGATCTGGTACGCTTGGTGGATAAGCCAGTTTGTGATTGGGCCCAGCAAACGTGGACAGGAAGCAGGAGAGATAGATGTGCAGGTTGCCTATGAGCTGCACCTTCCAATAGAATATTTTAAAGATGGATGGACTCACCATTTCCGTCATGAACAGGAAGTGGTGAGAATGCTTTGGAAATGAAATAGCACAGTTCATCATGGCTAAATAGCCGAGCTTGAAGATAACCATCTTCACAGTGTGCCCTAATCTGTCAGAACAAAAGAACAAAGGAGAATGTGGCTGTTACAAAGCCTAGTTGATTTCAGATAGGTAGCATTCTCTTTTGTGTAAAATCATTCCATTCGAACCAGGGCACTTATGCAGGCTTAGGCAATAGGCTACACTTCCAGGATCTTTGCCCTATAGCAATTATATTGGACAGCAGAACTTATTGAAGCCATATTCATCATTGATTTCTACCTTATCGACAATTTCTGAACAAAAGGAGAAAGCCTCCAGTGGACATCACACACTCTCTCTCTCTCTCTCTCTCTCTCTCTCTCTCTCTCTCTCACTCTCTCACACACACACACACACACACACACACACACAAACACACACACACACACACACAACAAAGGCTACCTGTCCGGCCCTAAAAATAGCCAATTCCCTACTGAAACACCACATGTATCCTGGTCTTCTCTAAGCCTCTTCGCCAGCTGGGCCCGCCCTCCTAAACCCCATGCAAATCAGGCTTATCACATGATACATCCTGTCAGATTGTTCACTGTTCACACACACACACACACACACACGCACACTCACATCTTGCCATCTGTGGTACACAGAACAAAACAAATACCAAGAGATGAACAAGTCCTAGTTTTTTGTAACTCCACCGAAACAAAACATCTTCTGGTACATTGAAAACAGAGGGTCAGGCCAGTCAATGCATTACACAGCAAAGCAGAAGAAATATCTCCGGTTGTAGTTCTTTTGTGTCCAGCTATAATCAGATAAAGGCCAAGCGGTGGTGATTTGATATAAGAATGGGATTACTTTGCTATCATGCGGTGGACTAGTGTGCTGCCGTAGGCTTGGGAGACAATGCATGCAAAGGCCCCTGCTGCGAACGGATGGGATTTTTAATGCTCCAAACACACCGTCTCCCTGCCCATTTCCTGTCTTCTCGCCGGCAAACGGTAACACTTTTCTCACACACAGACCAGACTCGCAGCTCGCCAGATTTATCACAAACAACCCTGAAACATTTTACGACAGAGAAATACCACAACACAGGAGGCTAACGGAATGCCAAAACCACACAACTAAGAGTCAATTTCACCTCAAAGAGCCTAATGAGGCTATGCAAATGTTTTTTAGAATCATTCCCCCTGAATCGCTCAGTTTTATTTTGCTATACACCTTCAGTATCATAAAAGTCTTAGCTAAGCAAATACTAATCGCCAAGTGTGATTAAATTCTGTGTCAACAAAGGCAATCACATGTGTAATCTGATGTAACATTCAAGTGGTATTTCTGTGAGTGGCATAAAAAAAAATTATGTGATGTTTCCTTTGAATATGACCTACTTCCAAATCAAGAAACACAAAGTTGGAGGAAGTAGTCTGGAAATAAGATACAATGGAAGGAAAATTGGATTTGTTTGAAAAGACCAGCAGATTACTTACGATTCGGATTCCGAGAGGACTCTTAAATGTCAAGGTCCTCTCTGTACTGCTGTTTTTTATGACGTGTTACTACAATGAAACTGCTCCGATACAGGGCCCCCTCAGATCCGAAGTACATGACATCTGTACCCTAAGGCCTTATATGTCTGGTTCATGAGAAGCACTGTATTGCCAAAAGCCAACAAGAATGGTTTTTCAGTATAAAAGAGCGCATGACTTGCAATCTGAAACTACTGTAGGCTCAAGCAACACACAGCTGCCATAAATATGTCTTCAAACGGACCTTGTCTAAGGGAGCCAGGGAGAGACATCTGGCAAGACCTGGACAATTATAAGTTACAGGTCTACACAGATGCAATACATCAAGGTAGGCACACATTTGGTGGGAACACAGATGTCTTGTAGCACTATAGGCTCTTCGCTGCTGTGGATCTGGCTTCCTGTGATTTGGAAGTGAGGGTTGGAAACCCCCCCTGGAGGTATCATACTCTGACTAGGCATTATCTGACAACCTCCAGCAGACAGCCGCTCTGTCAAAGTCTGAGGCTTTAGACATTGAGTTACCGTTTAACCCCGGCACTGTTAATAGATTTCAGACTGCACAGGGGCCAGGAGTGGACACTCTCTCTTGTGAGGAGCAACACTACTGGTGCTGGTGGAAGCACACACACACAGTCACACACACACACACACACACACACACACACACACACACACACACACACACACACACACACACACAGAGCCTACTCTAGACATACTCGCTCTAGCACACAAATGTACACATACCCTGGAGAAAAGAACAAAATGGAATCAGTTGCAGGAAGACTCCATGAGCCATATCACATCGATCCAGACATACAGTACCTGAGGGCGGATTACATGAAGGCTTTGCCAACAGACTAGTAGACAGTTCATCAACCCTCCATGGGTGACACCAGATTACCAGCACACACACACATCAGAGGACAGACAGACAGGAACGGAGAAGGAAGCACGGGGCACTAACCAGTGTTTGTTGTTTGTATTGTCGTTGCTGGTGTTGTTGTTATTGTTGGTGGTGCTTTGATCACGGTGGTAGATTACACATGCACTGGAGCACGCGGCTATTACACCCTGACGGCATTAACCTCTCCAGGTCCGTGATTTTTTGGGGTGGCGATTAATTTTTTTTAGCAGGGCTCAGGTCCCAGGGGTGGGGAACGTGGGCCGGAGCAATAATCTAAATTGGATTTCTTTTACGCTATGCTGCACGTTGCCTCTCCCCCCGTCTGGACTGCGGTTCCCCCCACCCCATGCCTATCTGTTCATCTCTCCCCTCCCGCCCAGAGCATTTATTTCTGAGCCTCCCACAAGAGACACCGAAGGGGGGGGGAGCATGAGGGGGAAATCGTCATTTAGCTTATTCTGGAAGGTAATTTAGATGGGTGCTTATATGCTGCAGCGTGAAATTTTTTACTTTTGGGCAGATCACCATCCCTGGAGCTGACACCTGTGTCTGTGAACAGCTCACTCGTGTGAAAATGGCTCATGTCACTGCATGGTGCTGGCTGGAAAGTGTGTGTTATAGGTTTAATTTGTAAACAAACTGAAGAAAACCTCAAGTGAAATGAGCAAAAGGAGCAAAAGGAAACATCTTAAGTGCTTAATGAGATGCATTGTGTAATTTGTAACTATGGTTTCCTGGAGCCAAAATAAACAAAGCAGAGAAAATTATCTGAAAATCGGTAATGTATTTTCTCACTGTAATGGCTGTGCAAACAAAACACCTAATTATAATGTTTTAGCATCTCTCCATTAGTCATCTAAAGAGGGAGAGTTCCTTTAAAATTAATATATTGGATGTGCCCTATATACGAGGAAAAAACTGTCACCATGAGCAGTTTAGAAATTCACTAAAATCCTTCATTGTTTGCAAACACGCTCTGAGAAGGCTGGCGTCTCGGGTCTTGATACAAAATCTCAGAGATTACCCAGTGCATGCCTCAGACCCACACCTCCTCCCAGCCATCCTTTGCAGGTCTTACCCCTCACATTGCAGTTTGCTGAGTGGGTGGATATGATTTGTTCCCTTGGTGATGGTGACTGTGGAAACCCAGGTCTGTTCAGTATTCCACACCATGGCTGCCACCACCGCCACCACTACTGTACCTGTCATCATTGTGCATGGGCCTGATTGGATCTTCACAGGTTCCACGTTGTCAGCATGTGTATTGCTAGCTTCTCACTGCATCGGCGCACTCAACCATGGTGCCATACAATTAAACATTGTTTGTGTGCACTCTGTGTGACAAGGGCTCCGTCGGAGCATTCACCTTGTGCACAGCCACCTTGTTTTCTGTCCACAACAATCCCCACTCCTTTACTCCTCCCTGCAGAAATTAATTGAATTAATTAAGATAACGATTGGAGTCATGCCTGTGTGATGAGGCATGTGCGTGTCTAATGCGCTCGAGTCAATCCCAGATGGGACTTTTTTTCCACAGCCCATGCTAAACCTTATGTATAACTAATAAGTCGCACAATCTACTGTGCTATATATAACCTACAACTACGTCTAATAATATCAGTGTAGGTCTTTGACCCCCTCATCTTGAGAATAGGGAGTTCATACAGGAGAAACATTACTGTAGTTTGCTACTAGTTTCTACTGTATCTTATTATATAAGTATCCAATGGGTGTAACGTTGTGTGAATCTTATGGAAATACCAGCACAGACTAATGCATCTTTATGACTCTCTTCCATCCTTCAAACCCCCCTCCTCATTTTGACCATATAAGGAGGAGGAGCAGAGAAGGAGGATTACTGGGGCTTTAGTGTGTATGTGTGTGTGTGTGTGTGTGTGTGTGGCTGTGTAAGTGTGTGTGTGTGTGTGTGTGTGTGTATGTTTTTCTGTATGTGTGTGTAGGCTATGTGTGTGTGGCAGTGCATGCATGTGTGTGTATTTCTGTCTGTGTGTGTGTAAGAGAGAGATTGTGTAGTAGTGTGTGTGTAGTGTGTGTGTGTGTGTGTGTGTGTGTGTGTGTGTGTGTTTGTGTGTGTGTGTGTGTGTGTGTGTGTGTTATGCGGGGGCGTCGGAGCCGCAGCGAGATGCGGATTGTGTTGGTTGCATGGCGCTCTTTGTGGGTGCGGGAGATAGGCGGCTTATTCAGCTCTCGGGGTCGGATCTGGCCTGTCAGTACTCGTGTAGTGGAGCACCAGCAGCCTGCGTGATCGCAGAACAAACACGAGAGCGATCCCAGCTCCTCGCCCCTCTCCCCTGCTCCTCTCTCGTGTGTGTGTGTGTGTGTGTGTGTGTGTCGTGGTGTTAGGAATGCCTCATCCGACCATATCCCCCTCCTCCTGTCTCAGGGGCACCTCGCTGAACTGTCTATATCAATGTGGAACAGAACAAAACTAAAAGCCCATGATGAACTTGGTGGGGAAAAAAAGGGGAAACACGCTGAATCATGCAACCGTCTATAGACAAACTTTATGCTGACAAGCTGACTGCAAGATTTATCTATTTCCATGGATTTCTTTTCCCTCTTCAAATTCTCTGTTTCTCGTCGTTCTTGCATGGCAGTCATAAGACTTCAGGTCTTTGGACTGTTGTGTTTTGCTGTTGTGAAGGATGTTGGCTGGAATGAAAACACCAACACCAACACCACACCACCACTGCATCATCATGATTCCCTTCCTTTGCTAATTGCTCACATATGTGCTATGCTGTATGTAAGTGGTGCCCCAAAGACGGTGCATTAAGCTAATACAAGCCCTGGGTGGCATAATAACTAAAGCCAACAGTGAAACTCTTTTCTTCAGGTAGTCTAATTCAATTTGCACATATAAATAATGATTAAGAAAATATATGTAGAGCATAATTCAGTTGTGCAGTTAATCATAACACAATCTTCTTCTTGAGCGGCAATCGTTTTAATCTCGGTGATAAGCCAAACGTATAAGTACATCTTCCAGCAAATACAGAGCCATATCATTAAGGTTTGATTTTAATTAGAGCCATGTATTGTATGTTAGTATGTCAACACACAAACACACACACAAGGAATATGTTTCTGGCCTATATTCATACAGTATACAGTACATATAACACAATAGGCAATTTAGAGATGATATAAAAGACAAAACATATTCATTATGTGCAAGTGTGTGGGTATAAAAACTGCAATCATCATATGCATGGGATTGGGAATGGGTGATATATTGATTTCTCACCAATCATCACCATCTTGGATTAGGCCTACTGTAGTGCTGTCTGCAAATGTCAAGAGTTTAACTGCTATGTCTTTGAAGCATTGGTGGAGAGGGTGAAGAGCTGTGAGAAGAGGATACGTTTCTGGGGAGCACCAGTGCTGCCTGGCCCTACACTGGTAGATGACAAAAAGTTAAGAGTTTTGGAGATTTGGAGAGTGGCAGGACAGAGTGGTCTCTGGAGGGCAAAGTGTTGTTGCCACCAAACTTTGTGCTCATGTCAGGGTGACTTTCTGTCAAACCCCCTTCACCAAGGCTTGTCATGGCTCCTTTTACACCTTCACTTCTGTGAGTCATGAACAAAAGCACCAAGGAGTCTTTGACATGCACTGAGGTCAGATGAGTGTGTGTGTGTGTGTGTGTGTGTTTATGTGTGCAAGTGTACATGTGTGTGTTGTGTGTGGGCAAAGTTATGATAATAAAATGTTATATATCGGACAATTCAATTCGCCATAGCAACAGTATGGCACGGCAACCCGGTTGCTAGGGATAAAGGTTTAGGCGAGCCCCCCTGATATGCCAAAGCAAGGAATTCCCCCCGCAACCGTGCAATCATGTGCTACACCCTAGTTACCATAGCAACGTCATGGCAAAGATGCGTTAGAATGTGGGGGCTTGATAGAAAGAAAGGGGCAGGTGGTTAGATTTGACTTTACATATAATATACTGTAAGTTTGTCGGGCCTGAACTACATGAATTTGTTCCGATGCATGTCAGTGGAATTCTTATATTCATTGTATGGAAATGGAGTTGCTAAGCTTTTTTTTAAGATCATGTTTTGGTATATTTCTCTCTCTCTCTCTCTCTCTCTCTCTCTCTCTGTGTATGTGTGTGTGTGTCTGAGTTGGCGGGGGTGAACATTTGTACTCAGTGTACATCCTCCTGTGTGTGTGTGTGTGTTTGTGTGTGTTTGTGTGTGTGTGTGTGTGTGTGTGTGTGTGTGTGTGTGTGTGTGTGTGTGTGTGTGTGTGTGTTTGTGTGCGTGTTCTCACCATTGTGTGGAAGTGTGATCCTATCTAGGAACACCTCAAACCCGGATGATCCAGCTGTAACGGTGTCCGTCATCATGACTTGACAGAAGAGTCTCTGCTGACACCTAATGGCCAAAATCAATAAAGACAGAGTAGAGGAGCTGCTACTGACATAACAGTGACATGATATTTCTTGTCAGCACTATTCAGGAGAAGCATCCTGACATGTTACTTTCTCCGCACTCCTTTAGGCTCTAACCTACAGCCTGTACGAGAAAGAGCAGCAAAGCGTGACTTCATCGTTTAATTGTCATGGCAACGCAACCATGGCTTGAGCACTAGATATCTTGACACTGCATCTCCAAACAAGGAGTTATGTTCGGTCTGTTATGTAACAAAAAGCTTTTACAGATTAGTTTCAGACGACTTGGTCATTAGACAGAAAGTAAATACCAGATGATTGCCTTTTGAGAGAGGAATGTTGCCTTTGGACAAGGAGCCTGTCAGTAACGGACAATTTAAACGCTCTCATTAAATGAAAGGGAGAGACAATGAGCCTGTGCTCAAGAGGATGCCCTTAGTTGACCCCGACACAATGTGGATGTAGGCCTACACACGTCATTATCCATCCGGCACAATTGATGCCAAGGTTTTTTTTTTTTTCAAGATGTGTTGATGATTGCTTTGACTCACACACACTCACACACAATGCGCAAAAAAGTCCTAGTATCTGGGGAATGCACGCAGTTAAAAATAGGTGCTACTCGACGCAAAGCAGAACATTCCAGACCTATAAAAAGATACAACATGAACATAACAAAAAAAGATGCAAGCTTTGGCAACGATAGCTGCAGGGAACGTGTTTCAAGCATGGAATGTGTGCTGGAATCTAACTGATGTGTGCGTGCCTTGTGTAAGCAGCTCGGGGAGAACTGCAGTCTTCCCTGTGTTTAACCTATACTGACTTCTAACATTGGGTTTATTGGTTTTCCTAAAAAAAAATGCTTGGACACATATCACAATGTTTCATCCTGATTTACAGTTTAATTTCAAATATTTCAAATATCCTAGCTCACTGGAGGTATCATGTATATTGCATGGAATGAAAAAGATGTGACATTGACCTGTGACATTAGGCTAACTTTAAATGATAGTTGTAGTATCCAAAAAGCTGTGAGATAATCATGACTGAAGATGAACCATTTTAAGCAGTGGCAGATGACTAATCCCTACACCACAATACGACAGGCCTACTGTCAAAATTCAGGAGCTGACGTGATTTTGAAGGTGGGTGGTCTGTAATAACATCTCTTCATGAAATAATACAGCAATTATTGGCCATACAATGTACTGTAGGCCTATCAGTAAACCATTGCTTACTAATTTGACAAGCTTGAATGTGACCTGAGGATGAAAATAGCATGACTATTGATGAACCTAGGGTTTAAAACTACAAAAGACAATATTGTTGTTGCTGAGTGTGTATGCTACTCTAGTGTTTTTGTATACTCACAGAGCTGTGTGGCTATGGCCCATTAACAGAAACATTCACTGCGAAACCATTTTAAAAATGTAACATAGTGTACAGTCCCTTCCATGAAGGGTTCAAAGAGGTGTTTACCCCATGCAAGTGTCACATGAGACTCAGTGTTTGAGCTGAGGTAAACAAACTCTTCTTTCATGCCGTCCATGCCGAGAGTCAAGTCTACTCCATGCTCGGTAGACCATTAAACACGGCACTTCTGCTGGAATGTGGCTTTTCCTCTGCAGACTACAGTTGTAATACCTGAATATCAGAGCAAGGGTTGGCAAAGAGGGACACTCAAATGTGAGGTGGATACCAATATGAGGTGATATCTAATCTGATCTGATGATATTGACATATTAACCCATATATAAAAAAGAAAAAAGGATCACCGCACACCATTGGACTACACTTTTAAGCTTTTGTTTCTGAGCAACGCATTTCGCCATGCGCTTCCTTAGATATCACTTCATCATGCCTGTGCTCGTTGGCCAGCAGGCATATTTTTCCCATCATATCCATGTGTGGGTGAGTTTGTGTCCATTCATTCGTGTTAGGGTCCGTCTGTTGTTGCTTGCAACTACATCGTATATGTGAAACCATATAGTCTAAAGGAAAACAGTAGTTTCACTAAAAGCTATATTTGGATCAGCCTTGGGTCATTATGATATTGGATTCATCAGAAGGGCAGTCTTCTTGTGAAGCTGTTTTTTACTTTTTAGTGTTACATTTTATTCTCTTGAATACATACTGTGTAAAGTACGTTTGTGATGAACCGGTCTCATTTTGCACATTCCAGTGGTTAAGATCTTGAGGTTTGGGCACATAATACATGTTGGTTTTAAGTGTTTTGTGTGAAAGCAGTTCAGCTTCAAGTGACAGTTGCCAGGGGTGAATCCAGTTCACAGTTCTCTCCACAAAGAAGATTCACATACACACAAGCTCAAGTGCACAAACATACTGTACAGTACAGTACACACACCAAATGTTCTGACTATGTTCAAATAGCCAGTGAGCTCCCCACACGGCCACAGAATAAATAGCAGTTACAGAGGACACGACTGGATCAATTCACAGAATCCCAAGACACACATGAAGTAATAACTACCTTTCCAGGAAGCAGGAAGGAACCAGATATTTCTCCCTCTCAGTTTCTCTCTCTCTCTCTCTCTCTCTCTCTCTCTCTCTCTCTCTCTCTCTCACACACACACACACACACACAGCCTGCCTCCTGTAGACATGATCAAACATTCTGTTGATAGTATCCCTGCCCATTGCATATCACTCTGTGTACAGTGCATGGACACATGTTTGTACGCCAGATGACCTAAACTTGATGTTTTATTCCTGACATAATGTCATAAGCACTTTGAGTATGTTCACCACCCTACAGTAGAAATGACATAATTACCGATAATACAGAATGTTGTGTGTTCTCTTTGATGAGGTCCTGTAATGAGGAAGTGGCGGCAACACAGCAAAATTTAAAACCCAAGATAAGAGTTTTAAATACTTTGTCATTTAGAAGAGGTTTTAAATCTGTTATGTTTTTTTAAAAGTTCAAATATTTTCCAAGTGAGGCACTGCTGGAGCTATATTCTGTACTTAGTCTTTAGTCTCAGTGAGATTTTATTCTGGACAAATTGATACACTATGCCATATCATTGAACGTCTGCTTCAAAAGTATGTCTCTTCAATATCATATACAGTATTTGATGTATAATTCTTAAGGTGTGTGTGCGTGGATGTGAGTGGAAAAAATGTGTGTTGGATGTGTGTGTAAAAGCGTGAATGATTAAAAAATATGAACATTACACACATGAGACACATTTAAAAATTTCATGTATTATCGTTATTTACAAATATGATTTCTGAAACAACAATCAAGCTGTTGGGGTAAAAAAAAAAAACTGAAAAGGCACAAAACCTGCATGGCAGTACGACATCATTTCCTAACATATAATACAACATGTCATATCTCTTTATCTAAATATATAAATCTTGTTTTTTGTCTTAGAAGAATACAATCGTGTCACTTCTCACGGCAACAATTTCATATACTGACTCCGAGGCGACAATCTTCACAGCTTCAATTCACCTTCTTTTGTGTTTGTTAGAGGATACATATTTTCTTAGACATGACTGCATAGGCTGAAGAAGCACACAAACACACACAAAAAAAAGTATTTGAAAAGGACAGGAGGGTTTTATGTGCATCTTTAGTAACCCGCCCCATTGCTATTTACAGAGACTGCATGGCATCAACTCATAATGGGAGATCCCTCTAGAGAAAAGTGCATTGTGTCAGCTCGAATATAAAAGAAGACAGAGCAGTGTTAAGAGCCTGCTGCCTACTCTGGGTGCGGGCCGCGTTTGGGACGGATCCTGGCCTGACTCAGCCAGATGTAGGCGTAACCCGTTCCCGAGCATCGCAGCGCTCTGTGTCAAACATGACTGCCCTGCCGAGGGGAGTGTTTTTTTTAAGACAGTGGAGTAAGCAAAAATATTATACATAAATCAAACGATTTTAGGACACTAAATGATGTGACATGTTTGTGACATCAGATTGTCGCCATCAGAAAGTGGACGCGTTATGGAGAGAGACTGTAATGCTGTCCTGTGACCCTACAGTGTGTTTGGTATTAGAGGCTGGTACCACAATTGTATTAGCTGCACCCACAAAATGGCAGTGTGCGGTTACTGGTATTGGCTAGCTGTTCAGCTGCTCTGTTGGTCTTTGGTACTGATTTGCAGAGCTGGATTTGTCCCAGAGCTGGGCCAGACCGGAGCCTGGTCCGGGCCAGGCGTCGCATCTCTCTGGGCTGCTGGGTTGTCTGTGGGCTGTAGCGTACACGTGTATATAAATCTGTCGAGGCCTATCGACCGCCTACAGTCTTGTGGGGGAATCTGATGACCAGGGTTTGCTGAGCCAAAGATATTTGGAATTCACGGCGATCCCAACGTTTTTGGCTGAACCCTGCACTGGGTTTAAGGTGACCTGTGCAGAACGGCGGAGCTGGCTGAGAGAGCGAGTGTGTTTCGGGAAACTTACAATGATATCTGATCAGTATATGCAAGACAATACTTGTATGCTCTGTTATGTGCAAAACCAAAGAAAAAAAAAGCAAACACCATAAAGAAATTTGTCCAAATTGTCCAAGTTGTAACACCATTTCTTCTTTGTCTTTGCTTTTGTCAGTTCTTTTTTCTTTGTATTTCTATTTCATGACATATTATCAATTAGTTCATCTATTACAATTAGATGTTTGTCCAGTGAGCGTCAATCTGTATACTCTGCCATTCGGACATTTCTGACATGATTGTGCAGGCTTAGAAAACAAAAGTCATGACTAAGAATGAAAGAAAATTACATAACTACACACAGTTTGTAGTTTACAAAGCTCAAACACTTATCACTACTGCAGTGAGCAAATGCTAAAAGCTGGTAGAACCAGGAGACTGGCTTATGTCTCCCTCCACACAGCAATGGAAATAGGCAGCAAGTGAAAAGGTGCATTTACATGTCCCCACCACTAGGAGGCCCCGTGGCTACATTCAACAGAACAGGCAGATGATGAAAGTAACACAGGAAAGTGCAAAGAGAAATTAAGAGTTTCTGAGATCACATGAAAAAAGAAGGGGTTGGGGGGAATCCATTGATTGCACTGCATACACATTAAAAAGAAAGCACACACTCAGACACAATCAGACTGAACTTGTAGGCTACTGCACAGCTGGAAGAATCAGCGGCATGTCTGTGTGATTGTGCACCAACCGAAAATGGCTTCTTGTCAAAAGTCTCTGGGAGGCTATTTTTGCTACACTAGTGTATTTGTGTGTCCTGCTTTGTCCTGCCTTCCTGTGTCTTCCTCTTGAAAGGAAGCAGGAAGCCCTCCTGCGACATCACTTCCTCCCGTTGGTGTGGAGGGCTGGCAGTGCATCGTGTCGGCTGGAATCTCACTAACAGGAAAGACATGAATATGGGATCATTAGATGGTGGGTATTTTGGGTGTCTTGCATGACAAGACAAAAAGAAACGGACTGCTGTTTTTTCTCAGCCATTGTTCTCACATATATTGTTGTTTTATGTCTTTTTTTTTACCTCACACTGCTGAGAAAGTTGGTTTGGCACGTTGTGAGTCAGAGGTATGGGGCTCACCATGCGGTTGAAGTCCGGGGCGAAGGACACGGCCTTGGTGATCCTCTCCTGTGAGCCGCTGCTGCTGCCGCTGACCGAGTTTTTCCGCATGATGCCTAGAACACACAAAGGGTCATCAGACAAAGACTGAAAATGACAGACTGAGTCTCACATTTGTGGTTGTTTTGATCCCGTGTGTGTATGTAAGAGAGCGTGTGTGTGTGTGTGTGTGTGTGTGTGTGTGTGTGTGTGTGTGTGTGTGTGTGTGTGTGTGTGTGTGTGTGCGTGCGCATGCTTACCAGCAGGGGGCATGATGTCCAGCCTCTGCAGGCTGTTTCTGCGGGAGGAGGAGTAGCCGCCGCTCTTGGACAGGCGGCGCTGTCGGCTGTTGAGCATGGCGGCCGGCGACACGATGCCGGGGGGAGGCACTTTACCCATCCGCTCATACAGCTCCTCAATCTCTCGCTTCTGCGTCGCCTGCAGCGACTGCACCTCAGACAGATGCCTGTGAGAGAGAGAGAGAGAGAGAGAGAGAGGAGGAAGGGATTGAGAGATAAACAGATGGAGTAAAGTTGAGGGATGGAAAGACGGAACAAGAAACACAAAAATGTGAGCTTTGAGAGAAGCCCATAGAGTTCTAGCTGCTATTGCATAACACACCTCCTCATACACCAACTCAGAAGTCCTAACCAGGCACCCACACACTGCTGTACACTTGATATGAGCCCTTTACTTTGCTTGATGTCTGAACCAGGAAGCCAGTATAATGATGAGAGACTTCAGGCTATCATCAGAGAATAGGAATATGGGCAAATTGACCTCAAGCCATTCACTGAAAACCCTGACCTCATCTATAGATGTGGCCAAACCCCTGTCCCTATCACACCACTTGGAGCACTTAGCCTTCTCAACTACAAAGCCTGAATAATGATGAGATTCAGTCTCATCACCAGCAGAAACAGTAGACATACTGTATGTACTGTACCTGCAGACGTTAATCTAAAACCCCTGAGCCCCATCTATAGGTGTTTCAAATGTGGTCAACTCCCAAGCTCCACCCACCTATGCTGCAGCTGGTGTAGCTCCTCCCACATCTCGTCGTCGTCGCTCTCGGTCTCGTCGCTGCTGACGTAGGAGGCGCTGCGCGTGTAGCTCATCCAGGGCTGGTGCGGCGCGCTGGTCATCTGCGGGCTGCCCTCCGTGCCCTCCCACAGGCTCAGGCTGATGCGCCGGCCGCCGCGCCTCCCGTCGTCCTCCTCTCCTTCCCCTTGTTCCCTCTCTCCCTCCTCCCTCTCTTCCTCTTCCTCCGCCTGGTCTCGTCCCTGCTCCTGCTCCTGCTCCTCCTCCTCCGTGTCCTCCTCCTCGTTCCTCTCCTCCTTCTCACGTTCATGGTAGGGGGGATAAACTCCGAGTTTGTTCGGGGGGGAGACGGTGATCGTGCTGAAGCTGGTCTCTGATTCGCCCTGGTCTTCGGTGCTGCTGTCCGTTTCGCTGCTGGCAGGTGTACGCGTGGCTGGGGGAGGGGTTGGGGGGCGAACTGGGCTTGGAGGGGCAGCTGGGATGTCCACACTTGGGGTCACTTGGAAACGACCTACTCTCACAGGCCTTTTCTCTGTGTGTGAGAAAGAAAGAGATGGAAAAAAAATAAGATTAATAACAATTCACCAACAGTTTGCAAAGAGTAGACCTCATACCCGCCTTTCTTTCTAAGATACTAGAATTCAATTTAATTTTACTTGTGAAAAAAAATTTATTTAAAATATGTGGTTTCAGCTGAAAAAGTATTCTTAATACGAGAAAACCCCAGAGAAAAAGAGCCAAATGGGGATAAGTTATGTGAACTAAATGAGCTGCTGAATTCATCTTAAACACTAGATGGCAGACTTCACTGCTGTCTACAAATGTCTACAAACCATTAGAGTCTGAAGTGACCAAATGCTCCGGGTAAACTTCCCCCTCTGCAAAACATTTACAACAACAACAATAACAACAACAACAACTATTAAAGTTGGATAAATCTCTATATAGTGGCACACATCACACTCGTGGTGATATAGAGACCTTTAAACTATCAAAGAGGGTCTGACCCCCCTCCTACGTCTCACACACATGTAAGAACACACAGCAACAACAACACCACTGCTGACAGCATCGTCAAAAGACTCTAGTTAGCATGTTAGCAAGCTTTCAGCCGTGTCAATAAAGCCCTGGGTGGTATTTGCAAACACAAACACACACACACACACACACACACACACACGCACACAGGCACACACACACACACACACACTAATGTGCAGTGCTGCACCTGCTAGGGCCTCTACTATACGATCCTAACCGCAGCGCTGTGCGTTGAGCTGATGACTGACGTAGCTGGCGGGCTTGTGAGGCCCAGACGTGCCTGTGTTTGCCTTCCTCCGTGACCCAGTGCATTTCCTCTCTCTCTGTGTCTCACTGAACTCTACGTGACTTGGTGAACTCACCACCACGACTGGTGGTGCGCTCCTTCCTGCACGTCTCGCAGTGCATCATTTACTGATGAAATATTTTTGAGTGCAAATGCAATTTCTCCGTGGAATGCAACCAAGAAAGCATTCCACGGCAACATCACACATACCAGCGTTTTTTTCCCTCATAGCTACCTAAGATACAAAAGGTTTCAGCAGGCCAGCATCATAGCTGTTACATGCAGATGGTAACACAAACAAAGCAGGCTGCAGGCAAAGCAGGTACAGATAGACATTAACCTCAATATACCTACAGTACATCCTTCCTGTCCTGAGAACAAACATTCAACAAAACCATCACCAAACCTGGTCATATTTTTAAAAACAAATCGGTAAATTAACTAAATAATTTAGAGGACCTGCCTCCCAGTAAATAATCATATACAAGCACAAAACAATTCTAATAGTATAGAAAACAATAAAATGTTGAACTCTTTCTCCCATTCCAGACACAAAAAAACCTATGAGCAGATTTATGTTCTCAACGGTCAAGGAATGTTAAACATTACATGAGTTCATTGTCTTCTCTTTCCCAGTTATATTACCCAGCCCCATAGTGTTAACTGTAGATAAAGATGCCATTGATTCTAAGGCTCTGATTGTCAGTGTTCAAATATACTGATACAATGCATATTTTCAAACCACTCAATATCTTGGCATAATAGACCACTGTATGTGGACAAATGCCTTGACACCGTTGCAGATCATGATCAAGCCCTCAGCTGAGGACCAGAAGCCAGCAAGCCAGACGGTAAGCAGGCTACAACAGGGCAGTGCCCAGCGGTGAGCTCACCTTCAGAGATGGGCGCCAGTCGGACTTTAGCCACGTTGCTGCTGCCGCTGGATTCAGACACAGTGAGAGGAATGGGGATAGCCTGACTGGGGGTGGTCACCTGGAACAGCATAGAAATGCATCCAGACACACACACACACACACACACACACACACACACAAACAAAGTAAGAAATAAGAAAGGATGTCAGGCAGAGAAAGCACATGCGTCTTTCAACACATTCTCTTGTAAGTCATGAGTGATGTACTGTTATGAATTATAGCGAGAGAGTGAGAGTTGTTTATTATTGAAAAGATAGCCTGTAGAGAATACTGTCTGATGGATTATGTGTTCTCTGATTGTATATGTCTGAATGTGAATAAGTGTGTGTGTGTGTGTGTGTGTGTGTGTGTGTGTGTGTGTGTGTGTGTGTGTGTGTGTGTTTGTGTATGTGCTTCTCACCGTGTTCTGTGGGCTGGAGGGCCCCGATGAAGCCGGTGAGGAGGAAGCGGTGACAGGCGAGGGGGACGTGGACGCCGAGCTGCCTGGCCGCTCTTGGCTCACTTCTCTGGGGATGGAGGCAAGAGGTGCCTGGGGCACCGGCTTGGCTCCCACTGGAGCTCCAGGAGCAGAGGCCGAAACAGCAGCAGCAGGAGTAGAGGCAGGGGCAACGGCAGGGGCAGGGGTCCGGGCAGGGGCAGTAGTAGGGGCACTAACAGGGGCAGTTGCATTAGCTGGGGCACTAGCAGGGCCACCAGCAGGGGCACTAGCAGGGGCAGGGGCAGAAACAGGGGCAGCAGGAGGAAAGGAGTCTGTGAAGTCAGCCTGTCTGGATCTCATGACGGCGGCCCGCAGGTCGTCCATGGAGCCGGTTAGCGGGGGACCTCCGGGGGGAGCGTTCACCTTTAACCCTCCCATGGAGCCCCCCCTGGGCCGGCTAGCGCTGTAGCCCCCCTCCGGCGGGACCTCATGCATGGGCATCTGGTAGCTCATCTGAGGGAGGCTGCCGTCCTGGTACTGGTGCATGTCCAGGTACTGCCCCAGCATGGGCACCTGGGCGTAGCCAGCGGCGTCAGCCTTGCCCGCGCCTTGAGGGTGCTGGTGCTGGGGGGCGTAGATGGGCGGGTACCCGGCCTGCGCAGTGCCCATGTGCGGGTGGAAGCCCGGGTTGAGCCCGCTGGGCATGGAGGTGGGCGGCATGAAGGACTGCGCCACGCTCATGGCCAGCGAGAGCACGTTGGCCAGCGAGAAGAGGGGCTGCTGGTCCGCGGGCCACATGGCGTTCTGCTGGCTGACCGCGCTGAGTGACCCCGCCGGGGGGGACAGGTGGGCACCCTCGCCCGCCACCATGACCTCCGACCCCACCTGCATTCCCGAGAGCCCAGCGGAGGAGGAGGAGGAGGTGGTGCTGGCCAGGCTGGTGGTGCTAGGCACTCGGACAAGCGTGGAGGGGGCCAGGGGCGGCTTGCTTGGGTTGTGCTGCTGCTGCTGCTGCTGCTGTTGCTGCTGCTGCTGGGATTGGAGGTAGAGGTGCTGGTAGTGGGCATTTGGCATGTAGGACGGCTGCTGCGGGTACTGCGCCATGGGTGGCACCAGCAGAGGCACGGCGTCGGGGTGGGAGAAGTGGGGGTGGTAGTGGGAGGCTCCGGGGTAGTAGGACTGAGAGGAGCCTGTGAAGAGAGAGAGAGAGAGAGAGTGTGCATGAGACAAACAGGGAATGAAAAATAGGAAAAGAGAGCAAAGAAAAAGAGAAGAGCAGAGCCTCAGAAGAGCCTCATAAGAAGACATGGGCAGAGTGTGTGCGTGTGTCTGCTGTGTGTGTAACCCTGGGTCCTCGCTCTACCACCCGCTCTGGGTCCCTGTCCGGGCCAGCCGGATCGACCCTCTCGGAAGCACATCGATCACTAACCGCCTGTGACAACACTAGTCATTCTTCCGTCCGTCTCCACGACGACCACCCGTCCCTTCCCTACAGTCGGCTCGCCAGGTGATAACGGATACCGGGAGCCGAAGGTGACGTCACATATAACGACCCGCCGCCACTGATGTCACTGGACTGTTGCCATGGCACCCGGAGTTTGCCAAGGGGCAGCGAGTCACAGCGCACACAATCAAAGTGGGGGAAAAGAGGGAGGTAGAGACGACATTCTGAAAAACGTGTCGCTCACGGCTCACCCCAGTGGTTATGTAACATAAATGAATGAAAGGAAATATTCTGTCGTTCAGGAAAAAAAAGAATCTGTCCACACAATGCCAGTTGATTGATCTTGAGACTTTGAAAGAACAGAGAGTGTGGGTAGAGAGAGGGTCAAAGAGGAAGAAGTGAGAGAGAAATAAACGGAGTTTAGAGAGTGACCGGGACAGAGCGAGAGGCAAGTGGATTAACCAGAAGTTGAGAGGGAGGGAGAAAGAGGGAGAACAAAACAGGGATAAAAGATAGAGAGAAAGACAGAAATAGAGAAAGATCAAAAGAAGAAAACAAACAGAAAGAAAGAAAGAAAGAAATGGTGGAGGAATGGCATTGAGAGAGTGACGGATAATTGAACAAGCGCCACATTGAGTCCTTAGTGGTGCACAACTAGAGTCTTATTACAGCCATCAGGAGGATTACATCATACAGTACTTCTCTCACCTCAGTGCTAAACCTCCGCTAAACTGTCTTGCCCACATTCACTTACATAATAAAATACAGCCACACATGCACACACGCACACACACATACACATTTCATCCAAAGAGGATGTTGTACCACCAACTTTCACTTTCTCGTTCAAAATGTTCAAACATACAGTAGTATAAAACATCTCTCGGTTTCTCCATCTTCACTGTGCCGTTGAATAGTATATGATGTTCAATGTCATAGGCCAAGACACCACATGTGTCAGTCATAATGGCTGTTGCATGGACAGGAATATGGCCCGAGTCAGAAGTTTGATGGATCCGACCGATTCAGGGTTGAAATTGCTTCAGAATCGTGCAGTGTTGTGATTATGGCAGTGTACCTGAGACACCTGGGGTGCCTCTCATTCGTCTTTTGTACATCCTCCCTTCCTTCCTTGGTCCTCATCCTCACTGATCTACATAAAGAATGATGGGCCGGCATCAATGGGATAGTCTATCCAGTGCTAGTTATAGATCAGTGGGAACGAGTCTGGAGGATCGAGCATCGAGGATTGAGGAGAGATGTTGAGAGGCACCCCTGGTGTGTTGGGCATAGGGGTGACGGAGGTGAAAGGTCGGAGGTGTGTGTGTGTGTGTGTGTGGGGTGGGGGGGGTTCCTACCTGAGGTGGTGTGGAAGGACTGTGAGCGGAGGGGTCGCGTGAGGGGAAGTCCGTCAGCATCCAGGAGGAAGTCTCCGCCCAGGGCCGGGGAGGCGCCTCCAGCCGCCTGACCCACACTGCCCGCCGCGTAGTCTACAAGACAAGACCACACACACACACACACACACACACACACACACAGACAGACACACACACACACACACACACACACACACACACACACACAGACAGACACACACACACACACACACACACACACACACACACACACACACATACACACATACAGTACATGCACAAATAATTAGTGGAAGTGACTACTTAATCTCCATCTTAGTGTACTGCTACATATTATATGTATATGTTGCTCACACACACACAGGAGAGGCACAGGTGAGCTACAGGTAAGAGGTCTGAGGTTAATGTCAACACTGAGGTTTACCTGGCAGAGAGGAGGAGGAGTGTGTCCGTGCCAGGCCTTGTGTATGGAGGTTAGGCTGCAGGAGAGAATGAAGAGAAAGAAAGACAGACAGAGAGAGAAAGAGAGACAGACAGACAGAGAGAGTGAGAGAGAGAGAGATTTTAACAAAGCAAGGAAGTGAGAAGATGAAAACTGATAGCAAAACAGAGACAAAGAAAATCGATATCTGTTCATCTGAGCTGAAAAGACAAATGGGGCACCAAAGGATAGGGAATGTGTTTGTGTGTGTGTGTGTGTGTGTGTGTGTGTGTGTGTGTGTGTGTGTGTGAGAGAGAGAGTGATAGGAGAGATCTGCCACAGAAAAATGAAATAAATGAGAAACAGCAGCAGCTTGCCCTGGGCTCTTAATGGCCAACCTCCTTACTTCCTACACACACACACACACACACACACACACACACACACACACACACACACACACACACCTCTTATTATCAATATGGATCCAACAAACTGGATGGGACTCTCTCTGAGGAGGTCAGTAGATGGTGGCCATCTTGGCTACTGATTGCTGACTCACGCATATCTAAATATACCACTGCTGTTAAAATTAGACTACTGAGAACACTATTAATATACTATTCCTATCTTGGGCAGTGTGTGTGAGTGTGAGTGTGAGTGTGCTGTTTGTAGAGCAGTATGTAATGAACTAATTTGTGTGTGTGTGTGTGTGTGTGTGTGTGTATGAGACTGTGCTGTTTGTAGAGCATGCAATGAACTCATTTAGTGTCATGCAAACACACGCACACTGACACCCACGACTAATTTACCAGTGTGTGTGTGTGTGTGTGTGTGTGTGTGTGTGTGTGTGTGTGTGTGTGTGTGTGTTTTCTTTGTAAGTGTGTGGACATTGATGTGGGTGAGTTTGTAAGTGTGTAGGTCATGTCATGTGATCCATTCTTTGATCTATTTTTGTAATCTCAGGCAATAGGTAAGTGTTTAATCTCATCTAATGATTGCCTTCATGTGCCAAAGCCAAGGCTCAGGGACGCTGGGATGAAATATCACCGGGCAGACACCAAGAGGGTTGATAACAAGAGCCTAACAAGCTGACCACAGAAAACACTGATCGCACTGACCTGAGAACAGAGAGTGCTATGACAGACAACTGCTTTCGGATGAATGCTATGGGCTATATAGGCTAAAGAGCTACAAGGCTTACATCACACTTCTAAATGAATATTCTTATATAATATTTAATATTCTTTATTTGATAAAAGAACAAGGTCATGAGCCCATTGCACATGGATGCAGCAACCACTTGTCATGCTTTATCAGGATGACCGATGCACTATAATAGACATCAGGAGGGATGAAGATAGTTCTGGTAATGATTGTGTCATCTGGACTGATATAAAGAATGGACAGCCTCCCACGCCTTCAGGACTGGATAATTGCAGTGTCAATCATGAGGATAATGAATGAAGTCATGGATATTATTAGGGTGAGTTGGAGTATAATCATTATGACAAGTGAGCAGTCATGCGCAAAGGAGTGTGTGTGTGTGTGTGCGTGTGTGTGTGTGGTCAACAGGACAATAGGACTCACAATTTTTGTCACCGATAGGCTAAATCTCCTGTCACTCACCTGTGAGCCAGAGAGAGTTCCTGCTCCACTCAGGTAAGGCAGCCGAGAGCCCTCCCCCTGCAGGAATCCGATTGGCTCTCTCCTCATCAGAGCCTCTGCTCTCTTAATAATGTCACACATACGGTGGATGAAGCCCTCCTGCTCGGACGGCAGAATGAACTCTCTGTGGACCTGTAACACACACGCACACACACACACACACACACAAAATCACATACACAAACACGCACACACACACACAAAATACATGCAAAGAGAGTGAGAGAGAGAAGAATGGAAATAAACGGAAAATGAGTCATCCACTAGCACAGGCCTTCAGCTAGTGTTTCCCCTCTCCCAATGCCCACTGCAGGACACACTGACACACTACTGCATGTCAGTGGAACATACTGTAGGAATTCATCGTTTTCCACCAGCTTCCCACCAGAAGGAGAGAGAGGGGACTTGCTAAGGAAAAGACCATGGTCAGGCTGGCTCCAGTCTGTGAGAAGCCTGAACCACTTCAACCACTTGAAAAAAAGTCTTCTTCCAGGTCTTGCTCATAATACATGATGTGTGGATATGGGTGCATGTCTGACCATGGGTATGTCTCAAATCAAACAGAAAATGACCTATACTCATATTCTCAAACTATATAATAATACTACTAATAATAAATAATAATATATAACTATTATATAAATAATAAATAAATAATTTCTTTACAAGCATCACTAGGCATTTTGCCATTACACTGCCATTAAATTTAAAAAGAAAAACAGCATGGGCTGACTATTACAAAGGGACTGACTTTCGAATGGATCTGGCCCAGTCTCTTGGGCCGGACTAGGGCCAGGCCATGCCTCACGTTATGACTTAGCTATCTACAGTAGGGCCCTGCAGCTGGGGCAGGTTCGGGGTCATTCCCTGAGAGCCAGAACACGGATCATGGTAGGACTGTTCTCACTGCATGTCCGGTTGCTTTGTCTTTGCGCTTTGCTGACTGGGGGCTATTGCAGCAAGCCACCCTAGATAGGCAACACCTACAGTAAGCAACATCTGCTCTCCTTCAACCTGTTCTATTTTCCAGACATTGTGTAATATCCCCACGCCCCCACCCTGTGTGTGTGTGTGTGTGTGACTGTATGAAAACCATCTTAAGAAACCCGGCTATATTAAACTTGACCTAGATATTCCCCAGGGTCTTACGGCACCTCTGAAGGTACATTATCTCTAGGTAGATATGTAAGTGGGTCTAGTATGTGCAAAACGTGACAACCTGCAGTCAGCTATCATCTGAGCATTTAAGCCTGTCGTCAGCATAACCATGGGGTTACAAAATGTGTGTGTGTGTGTGTGTGTGTGTGTGTGTGTGTGTGTGTGTGTGTGTGTGTGTGTGTGATAAAACTGCTGAGGTCATGGGAATCTGGGAAATGAGATACACTGTGCAAATGAAAACATGCCAGCAATGTCCACAGGTTTACACACACACACACACACACACACACACACACACACTCCCCCCACCCCCCCCCCCCCCACCCCAATTCACACACACACCCTCCCATAGTGCACACTCTGCACTAAACCGTTCTGTTGTTATGGAAAGAGTTTGGTTCTCTAACCATACAAACAGCTGGGTCTCTATTTACTCTCATGCTTTTGGCTCTGTGTGTGTCTGTGTCTGTCTGTGCTTAGCTGAGTGTGTCTGTGTCTTGAGTGTGTGTGTGTGTGTGTGTGTGTGTGTGTGTGTGTGTGTGTGTGTGTGTGTGTGTGTGTGTGTGTGTGTGTGTGTCTGTCTGTCTGTCTGTCTGTCTTAGTGTGTGTGTGTGTGTGTGTGTGTGTGTGTGTGTCTCTCACCATCACAGCAGCAATGTCCTCAGGGTTGTCTCCATCCAGGTCAAACTTGAAGGTCACCATCTTGCTGTTGTGTGTTTGCAGCTGGCACTCCACTACACGATCCACTTTATCAGACAGCTACAGAAAACACACACACACACACACACACACACACACACACACACACACACACACACACACACACATACACACACACACACACACACACACACACACACACACACACACACACACACACACACACACACACACACACACACACACACACACACACACACACACACACACACACACACACACACACACGACATGACAGACAAAGAATAACATGCACATAAACATAATAGGTATCAGTAACAACTCACATAACTCATGTTCAGCTTTCTAATACAAGAAACAAACCACATGAGAGATACAAAAGGTGCCCTTTATCAGATAAACCACAGAAAAACACTCACATAAGAAGTGAATCAAAACACTCAAAGCAGACCTTATCAGAGAGTGACAGAGACCACACACCCACCACGAGACTGCTCTTTCAAAAACATCTGCTTTTTAAAAACACCACTACGCACATCAGGAGTATATCAATAGACACACACATGACTAATTGGTGATAAATAGTCAGCAATAGATCACAAGGAGATCCATCAAACGAGCAGTGCAGAGTAATGGCACCATAGAGCTAAAATGTTCTGCTTGCCTTTTGATGGATCTCAAAGTAAAGATCAAAGTAAAGAATATGCTTATTAATCAGTGCCCACAAGAGTTTCAGCTTGATATGCTATTTATTTTCAATTTAACTTCAACAATACTGTTTGTGCTTGCATTGTCAGCTGGGACACTAGTAACTGACTAATACTTACTTTTAATTGAGGAAGCGTTCAGTTAAATTAAGGTGATCGTTTTAAATTCTTGAAATTGATTGACTGATTAGGTCACCTACCCCAGTGATGCGCAGGCGAGAGCGGGTCCGCCTCCTGAGGAGCTTGCTGCCTGTGCGCTTGTGGACACCTTCTGTACTCTTCTCTGATAGGCCTTCATAGCCATCACTCAAGCCAGAGGTAACATCAGAGGCATAGCTAATGAGAGTAGTGAAAAACAGAGTAGGGAAAAAAGAGACACGTTTACATTGATAGCCTTAGTGCTCAATTCTTTGATTAGTTTTTTTGCTCAAATCTGACTTTTTACGTAGCTGTTTATGTAGCTGTGTATTATTATTTTTAAATGTGGCCAATGTCAGACTCCTACTCCAGTGTGGTGATCCTACCGGTGGTGACCCTGTACTGACCCGTGTGAATACATGATCAATGTCAACAACACAGCACGCTGCCTTCCAGCCGTAAACACGGAGACTGTGAACAGTGAATGTCATTTATAAGTAAAATAATTATCTATAGTGTTGTAACTCAGTGGATTCATGAGCAGATGATAACAGCGGCTTTAACGCTCTCCCGTTTTCTTTTGAAGTTATCAGCAAAAGTCGTAAATATCTGTTTTCAAATCTTAAAAGGCCAGGCCCACGGCTGAATTCAGCCCAGAAGCCTGAGAACTTTAAGCCCTGTGTATGTGTTTTTCTTTTAGATACACCTGTAACATTTCTTTATGCAGGTCTATTGGGATAGGAGGCAGATCACACCTTTTCTTTGATTCAATTGAATAATGTTCACAGAGAACAGAGAAACTTGTGCTTTTAACACCTAAAAATCTGGAGCCTGTTTCTGCTCACACCATCGCATGATCCGATGCTACGGGCGACGTCTGTCCCTGGGTCATCCTCTGTCTGCGTGACAGGAAGTGAGCTCACGTGCACAGATGAGACCCCGACACATGACGCTTGCTCTGAGAGCAACAAACATGGCCCCTTTTTCTTCCCCCTTCCTCCAGTTCCATCCTCAATGAGAGTGCTTGTTTGTTCAAGCGAAGTGTGGAATGAGTGGCCCCCTTTCACTACGCGCAGTCAGCCCTCCTGCGCTCCACGTCCCTGACACTGATGTCAAGTTGCACACCAAAGGAGGGAAACACACACACTGCTTCCCCATAAGCATCCTCTGGCACATCTATTATGGTCTGTTAATGTGCAATAATGATGCACACACTACTCTATAGGTGACGGTTGCTGGGCAACCACATGACCAGGTCTACAGTAGGCTATGCGTTCTGTTTGGACGATCATGCTAATTTGCCTACTGATGATTAAAGTTCTCTATCATCAACAGCTCAGGGCAACAGTTTTTAATTTCATGTTAAAATCAAATTGTTGTCCAATAACAAAGCGGACGTGGCAAAACAACAACACTGAACCGCTTCCCAGAAGATTGTGCATCTTCATCTTCAGAACCTTTATGAATGAAAGGGCTACTGGCCATTACCCTCATGTGTCACTGCTCTCTCTGTCTCTCTCTCTCTCTCTGTCTCTCTCTCTGTGAGTGAGTCAGAGACGTCTACAGACACCATGAGAGCAGGACGCATGAGAGCCACATCCAGCCAAGTCAACATAAGAGGCCAGCCGCAGGAGTGCATTAAAGGTACGACTCCATTAATGCCGCCCTGATGGATATTGCCTACTGCATTAGTGTCAAAGAAGTGCTGCATTGTCAGCTATGGAGCACACAGGAAATGTTGCCACCTCTTTGTGTGTATGTGTGTGTGTGTGTGAGAGAGAGAGAGAAAGAGAGGAAAAAGATAAAGATAGACAGAGAGAGAGGGAGAAAGAGAGAGAGAGAGAGAGAGAGAGAGAGAGAGAGAGGGAGAAAGAGAGTGTGTATGTCACTGTCAGGAAGTGTTCCTGTATTAAATGCACACACACGTGACTGCAGTCAGGTCAGTGAGTTTTAAAAGTGTGTGTTTCAGCTACTGGGACAAACTGCTGACGTCAGACCCATCTTTCTCATCAAAGTCTGACTAACACGTATTGCTTTAAGCCAAAAAACATGCGCACACATGCACGCGTGCACACACACACACACACACACACACACACACACACACACACACACACACACACACACACACACACACACACACACACACACACACAGGCAGTATCCTTTTACTACATAAATGCATACACTTGTTAACAGTCACACATATATAAACAGACAAAAATTCATGTACAGTTATGAAATATACTGATACTATCTCACACCCACTATGTCTTAACACACAAGAGGAGGGGGCTGAGGTTACCTGTCGACAGGTGAGTTGAAGCCACTGCCAAACCCTGACCCTGACCGCTCGGCATGTGAAACAGCAATGCTCTGTGAGAAACGAGAGAAAGGCAGGAGGAGTCAGACTGAATTCCTTTTAATCATATCCATTTACATAGCAGTATTAACTATAGACACTGTTTAAGAGCTCAAGGCATGATCCCCAAAGATTCACTTGCAAAATCCCTAAATGCCGCCGGCGTGATTTAGTGCCCATAATCCACTCCTGTATCCTAAACAGCCTCCGCGGTCCAGTTTTTCAGGGTGCCAAGTGGAAAGGAGACATCTGACTCATCTAGTATAGCAGGCTTTAATGTTCAGTACTCAAAGCAGAAGAACAGTTGGGACACATCTCCTGTGGGACTGAGCGCTTTAACAAAGCGAGCTGTGTATTCGCTGAACCGCTGGCTGCCCCATTCTCTGGGCATGGAAGAGATTTGAACGCAGCCCGAAGCCAGTCAGCCAAACAGAATTCAAATGGGATCGAGCGAACAAGAAAAAAAAAAGAAAAAGAAAAACAAACCCATTGGAAAATATGATGAAAAATCCAGGGGCTTTAACAGCAAATGTGCTAACACTTAGCTCTGCTGCCAAAAAGCCCATGGACCCTGCCAGCCCCATAGCCACCTCACATGAATCAAGTCTGAAAGACGCTGGGCACAGGGCACTGAATAAGTGATCAATGACACTATTATCCCTGTCGCCCAGAAAGACTGTGTAAATTCAAACAAAAGACCTGTGATAGCGGATTGCAGCCATCGGATTTCGAGAGCTGCTAACAAGTATCTTAGACAATTTTTAGCGTTGCTAACATCTATTGGTATTTGGTAAACACTCAAGCTAATTAGCAAGTCCCAAAGGGAAACAATGCTCCAACAACAGGGAAGCTACACACCACAAATATCACTGTCTGTCCATTTACACAAGCTTAACTTGTCAGGTCTTCAATAATGTCAGAGACAATGTGAACCAAGAACAGCCTACAGGCCAAGAAGATTATGTCTCTATAACCTGTACATTCTGGTTGTTCCAGAAACACAAAAGTACAGATGAAGACAAAGAAGACTATGTTCCTTTGCATCATCATCTAAAGGAGCTACTAGCCTTTTCATCACATACTACTTTGAGGCCTGATTGGCAGGCTTTGGGTAGAGATAGAGCAGAAAGCTGTTGGAATGTTGTACAAAGAGAACCGTGCAGATGTCAAGAAATGACAGTAGTGTTTGCCTCATCAAGGGCAATGCTGTGCATACAGTACACCTGTTTAGTTATTCTGCTGATTTTCCTGACGGAAACAGAATTGTTGTTCCAAGACGCCGGAACTGCATTGTTGTGCTTGTCAAACAGTGGATTCAAACTTATTTCAGGCTGTCACTAAACTACTGTCACCTTATAAACACTGTACTATGTTGAGTAGGCTCCTTAGCCAAGAGTTCACCGTGGCCATCTTTGTTTCTTCTAGAACATTCTGGAATGTTGGGAGTGTGGCGCTGGGGGTAGGGATACCTCACCTCAACCCCTGCACACAGCCTACCCACCGAGGGGAAGCGAAGGGCTGGGACTGGTGCCTCCAGTTCAGCCGCGGGGGACGGACTCTCTGGGCGAGGCATCTCCACGGTGGCGGTTGCCGAGGTGATGGGTGCGGGGGCAACGGGGGTCGTCTCTTGGGGAGGGCCCTCGGAGTGCTCCTGGAGCCCGGAGGAGCTGAGGTAGCCGTCCGTCTCGCAGTCGGCTGTCATGGCAACAGACAGAGAAAATTATCAGAGACATATAGATGGATAAATAAACAAATGTTAGGCTGGACAAAGAGAGAGAGAGAGAGAAAGAGAGAGAGAAAAAACAGAGAGATGAGAGAGAGAGAGAGAAACAATAGCATGCAATAACATTCAAATAGAACAATGGGGTCGATATATTTCCATAACACGTAACCCAAACACACACACACACAACCACTTAAAATAGCAGCACAACTGTTTGAACTGTTTAAAGTTAAGCCCCTAACACCACCCCTCTATACAGGGCAATGCCCGTAAAGCCAGAGCAGTGGCCTGCGCTGGGCTCGCATCCAGCTCCAGTGACAGAGATGACAGCCACGAAAATAAACAAGCATCTGCAGCATCACCGCCACAGTGACGTCGTCTCTCCTCCGCTTAGCGACTGCCAGCCACACCAAGCGCATTAACCGCACAGTCACAACACACCACACTGTGTCCTTTCATTATGTGTCTAATGGGTCTTGAAAGAAGACAATAAACAAAACAACAAGTCATTAAACTCTAAATGTATCAAATTGCGTCAGGAGCCAGTCACGCCTTGCTGTTTACTTGCTAGGGGCTTCTGTGCTTCCGTCCGAGCGAGTCGTGATGCCATCGTGAGTTACGACGGCAGTGACATTAGTAATAATAAACATAAATATGAGTCTAATAAACATGACCATCCTGTGGCACGACCAAAGTGTAAACATCCTAAGCTCTTTGGATATTAGACGTGGTTGGGTTCGGCGAACGGGACTTAGGGGCCTTGTTATGGCCCTTGCTTGGGTCGTTGTCAGGGAGATGCGTCCCTGCCTGACAGGATAAGTAATTAAGACGTGTCTTAAGTGAAGCCAATATAGAGATGGTGTTTACACGCGGTACGGGATGTTCTGGAGCAGGGGTCTGTCTCAGATAACCAAGTGAAGCCGCACCGCACCGGCCAAGCCCAGCGCTGGAGCTTGACCAGGCGGGCGAAGCAGACGCCTCTCATAAATAATTGGGAGAGATGGACTCGTGGGGTTGTGTGTGTGTGTGTGTGTGTGTGTTTGTGTGTGTGTGAATGGTGTGGTGGATGCTATTTTTGTGTGTATGACTGAGTCTGTGGATATGTGTGTATGTGTGTGTGTGTTTGTGTGTGCATGTGTGAATACTGGTGTGCGTGTAAGTGTGTGTGTGTGTGTGTGTGTGTGTGTGTGTGTGTGTGTGAATGATGTGGTGGATGCTATTTTTGTGTGTATGATTGTGTTTATGTGTGTATGTGTGAATACTGGTGTGTGTGTGTGTGTGTGTGTGTGTGAATACTGGTGTGTGTGTGTGTATGTGTGTGTGTGTATGTGTGAATACTGGTGTGTGTGTGTGTGTGTGTGTGTGTGTGTGTGTGTGCGTGCGTGCGCGCGCACTCTCTCACTCACATGTAGCGGACGAGTAGCTGGAGTGGCGCATGTTGTAGCCGGGCTGCTGGTCCACCTCCTGCTCGTCGGGCTCGGTGGCGAAGCTGGCGTTGATGCCCGAGTCGATGGAGCCGCTGGCGGGCGACGGGGTGGGCGAGGGCAGCGGGCCGGAGACGGTGAGCGTGGGGGGCACGTGGGGCGCCATGGGGGCCGTGACGGTGGTGGATTGGGGGGGCAAGGGGGCATCCAAGGACTGCTGGGAGGAAGAGGAGGAGGTGGAGGGGGGAGTTCTGGGGGCGGGGGAGATGGATTGGGTGGCTGGGGCAGGAGCAGGGGAGGAGGCGGAGGAGGAGGCGGAGGCGGAGGCGGGGGGCTCGGTTTCGGGCAGAGGTTCCGGCTCCTCTTCGATGACCCCCTCCTGTCGACGCCGCTGGGCTTCCTCCGCCAGCCGGCGCTGCTTTTCCCGCTGGCGCTTGATGGCCGTCACGCGGTCGCGGATCGCCTTGGCAACAAGCTTGTAGTCCGCCTCGCAGACGAAACCCAGAATCACCTGCAGAGGGGAGAGAAGGGGGGGAGGGGGGGATTACACAGTGAGAAAGAAGTGTACAGAAAGAAATGAAAGGATGACAGGAGACAGACGGAGAGAAAGACACAAATAGAAAATGAAAAAAAAAGCACAGGAAGTGAGGGAGACAGTGACCGAGAGCGAAAGTCGGGGGGAACCAGTGATGAAGGGAAAAGCAAAAGAGAAAGTAACAGAGGGGAAGACCAAAACCAGAAAAAAAACAGTGAAAGACAGAGTAAGCAGGTGACATGTTGGTGTCAGAGACAGTGAGAGATCAAACAACATCAAGAATGGTGTGAACAAAGAGGGAGTGAGAGAGAGAGGTATTGAGAGAAAGCAAGGGAGGGAAAGAGGCAGAGAGAGATGGACAGAGGGATACAGATGGAGTAGATAGAGTGATAAAGAGACATATTGTAGTATGTTTTGGAGGAGTGATGTAGCACTTTTTTTCTTTATTAGTGTGATGAGGAATGCCTTTGGTGTAGAAGTTCTACTATCTAGTGACCTTTGACCTTCACAGAGGGTCCAGTCTTAAGTGCATCAGTAAAGAGTGCCAACATAAACAGTCACACCTTCTTGACAAACATGCCCCATCTACACAAGAGTGGCCTTGGCCATTACCGGACATTGTAAAGAGAAATATTGAGCAAATATTTGTTCTGTGTCTAACCATGTCTGACAGAGCACATCATTATGCAAATGAACAAAAAGAGTGGATGAGGTAAAATTAAGGTACTTCAATTTATAATTAAAGATAATGAAATTGCACTCTAATTTATAACAGTTAGGCCTATACATACAGTAGTTCACCACTGTAAGTTCTGGTGGCTGATATGAATGTTGATCAAGACCCATTCTTCCTTTTACTTCTGTTGATCATTGCGCTCTTTAATCAGTTAAGTGCTGTGTAATGACATAAATGCACTCTAAAACTCAATTTCCTTTTAACAAATGACTCAATTCCACACACATCCAATCTCTCAAGAAATTCACCTAAAATGAACTCCGTTTCCACAGTTACTGGCCTTTGCTTTCATTTGGCCAACTCTATCGATCTATTGTCTTGATCTAGTGAATAAAAGTATATTAAAGGAATTAAGAGCTGAAGGTTGTCAGGTGAACAGAATATATATACGGTAACCTTCAGATAGCACGATTAAGTTAAGAGTTTACTCCTCTGAGAACGAGTCACGAAAACCCTGAGAATACCATCTACTTGTTGTGTTTTGTCCACAGACACGTATACAAGAGGGCGCTTGAAGGCACCTCTTATCTGATCAGACTCACCATCTCCTGGGCCACCTCCTCAGGCACGTCCTTGTAGAGCTCGAACAGGAACTCGATGGCGTTGTTGTCCTTGTACTTGCCGTGGAGCTTCTTTGTGTCGTCCATACGCAGCCACAGCTTGAGGGCCGACTTCTGCACATGGTCCTCCTCGGCCAGCTCCACGTGCACGCCGTTGTTCTCCTGGAAGAAGGTGTGCTCCAGCAGGTCCTGGATGGTGTACCTGAGGACGTCCAGGGAGGAGGGGAAGAGAAAAGTGAGGCTTCTGCAGGTGCAATGCAAAAGGGCTTCAGACTACTATGTTGATTTGTCTGGGATGGAGTTATAAGTGTGGTAGATAAGCAGGATGGGAGTTATAGCTTGTTAGCTGAGACGTGGGGAGGCAGATGATGTGTAAGAAGCTACAACATGAGTGTGTGTGAGAGAGAGAGAGAAAGAGAGAGAGAGAACAGAGAAGCGAATGCAAAATAATAGAGGGCTTGTGTCTGTTAGTAGAGGACGGATGTTTAAATAAAATATGTTGGATGCTTAGAGCATTGTGTCCTGGGATGACTTTAGTGAAAAATGACCATTAAGCGAGCGAGAGAGAGAGACAGACAGAGAGAGAGAGAGAGAGAGAGCTCTACCAATGTATCTGTCGAGGAGGGGTGTGAAGGCTGGAGTGAAGTTGTGTGATAGGTGTGTGGGTGATGTATCTGAGTCAGTAAGGGTCAAAAAACAGGTGTCTGACTCTATCTACACCACACAGTGAAAAACACCTCAGCTGTCCCTGCAGTCGTATATCAGTGTTGTGGTGTTTGGTGGAGAAAGGTCTCAGGTGAGAAGGAGACAGATGATGACAGTATGACACAGGGGGTGGGGTGGGGTGGGGTGGGGGGGTCACAACTCCACACACAGACTTACATACACCAGACAGAAAAATGCATTGTCTTGTCCAACGTCTACCCACACGTTCATACCAGACAGAAAAAAATGTCTGCATCTGATTGATCTACTATTTTGAGGCAGGATGGAGGTGACAGGTGGTGTTTGAAATGTGTTGCATGACTGAGCCTCAGACTCAAGAAGCTCACTCAGTCAGAGATGATGCTAACGATTGAGAACAGGCAGGTCTTCTGCTCCTCATACAACTTAATCCCATCCACACTGGAAGAAAGACTGAGACATTGTATGTGGCAGATCACGATGAGATAAGGGCTGGATTGGATTGGCTCTAGAGCCAGGTGTTATCTGAGACGGATGGTCCTGAGTGCATAGCTGAGTTAGTCTTTGGTTTATTGCCATATTAACCTTTGCACTGTGTTGCCCCTAAAGTCACGTGTTTTGGTTGTTTGATGCCGAGACCCAAAAGAGTTTGTATTCAAACACACACATACACACACACATACACACACGCACACACGCACACACACATAAGGAGTTTGCGGGAGTGACGCCTGAGGAAAGAGCTTCAGTGAGTCGTGAGACGTGCACCGGAGACAGGAAGCATGTTATTTTAGAAAGCCTGAAAAACAGGCTCAGAATGGACTCCCTCATACACGCACACACTCCCCAAAAATAGTGCCACAAAAATGTCTTCATCTTTCAAGTTCAATGCTGCCTGGCAACGCAGGTGTATTTCTGAGCATCAAGTCATCTTTTGTATGCATACAGAATTACACACAGTGTTTTAATCACTATAGATCACATTCTTGCCATCACCTGGCGCTCCATACCAGCTAAAGTAAACATTAGCGCACATTAGCATGCCTTTCATGACTGCAGCACTTAGTGTATGCGTCACATCATGAGGAGGAAGTGGTGTGCAGAGCAGAAATCAGGAAAAGAGGCTCAATCAGTACATCAGACACTTGAGCTTTTGGTTGTGCCGAACTTCCTGACTATGAGGGCATTAATGACAGGATACGGCCAAGGCATCTGCCCAGTACTTCATGTTCGGTATTTCAAATCAGTCTATTTAAGATGAAAACACACGTAGGCTTGCCAAATACCAAATCAACTGTGAATTAAATGATATTTGGAACTGTTAAACAAGGGCAAATAAGCCTTACTGACAGAATAGTAACACAGACCAAAACAAGGATATGGATTTCCAGAAGATATTCAGATTCAGATTCAGAAATGTGATGGCAGGGGAGTTATGGCTGAGACTTGTGATGATGATTGAATAACAATTGCCCGACTCTTTCAACGAAATGGATGCAAGACTTTTCATAAACTGTTTCATCAAAAGGATATTAGGATTGTTCACACTGTGCTGTTATTTGTCCATTATGACTATAGTACATCTGTTGTTTCTGATCATGATATTGACGATGGTGGAGATGATCATAGTCATCCCCATCACAGGTGTGTGGATCTCTGAAGACCGGCGAGATGCCACGAGAGTATCTGATAGGAGGCAGATGGCAAGAAAGAGTGAGATGGAAAAACACCATGCACTTCTCAAGGATGATAGGAGTAGGTCACATTTGGCGCACGGCGGCTTCATATTCCAGTGCTGGCGGGTGGTGGGTTGGGGGGGGGGGGGTGAGGGGGTCGGGGGGATGGGGGGTCATGAGCTGACCTAGTTCCTGTGAGCAGGACATTGGCACACCAATTGGCACCCCCATGGCCCCGTTTGATTGGTCGGCTGCCAGAGAAGAGGCTGAACCAGGAAGAGGAGCTGAGAGAAGGCGCAGCTGATATCCCTGCCGCCTGGTAACGCAGCAACACCGACGGATTGTTTGCCCGTCACCATTTCGGGGCGCTATATTTAGGCACGGGGTGTCGCTAAATGGGGCGCACTGGGAGAGAACCGACGTGGAACTCTCCGGCGGGACACTGGTTCTCTTTGGACAGCTGCTGGTGGACTGCAGCGGGGTGCAGGACGCGCCATTATTTCCTGGCCAGTGGAAACAACCAGAGCAATAACACAGCTCTTGTACACATGTGGAGGACGGAAAAAAAAAACTCACCAGACTGGTGCTTGAGCTTTGGAACTGGCTTACGAGAGTTCATCTCTGCATGAGTGTATGTGAGGTGTGTGTAGGTGTGTGTGTGTGTGCGTGTGTATGTGCGTGTGTGTGTATGCGTTTACACACCCTTCCATGCATGCTTTACTCACGTCATTCTACACCAGTGTGTGTGGCTCGGTGTGTGTATGCTGGAGGTGTTTAGTGTTACCGGGTTACCTTTCGTCTTTGTTCATGCGGATGCAGCCTTCGATAATCTCCTTCAGCTCCGGCACCTTGACTTTGAAGAAGCTGTCAGGCTTAATGCCCTGTGAGACACAAGAGAGAAGAAACCATAGAATAAGTTCAGCTCCGTGGAGGGAACACCCTCAGAGAAGTTCCCCAGGCACCCAAGAGGGGTGAGGCCATTACTGTTACATTGTGTCTCTTTGAGGTGGGACTACACAAACGCATAACCAAGAAGAGCTACAGTATGAACCATATACGGAGTGCCTCTCCCACAATGCACCTCGCGTTTCTTCTCAGGGGAATGTTTAGTGCTCATGTTTGTCTAGAGCACTGACACACTAAACTCCATTGGAAATTCTTAGAATCTCACTCATTACCTTACATACCTGTGGTGCAGACAAAGTCTAAAGCTATCAGTTTAAAAGGCAAGTTGCAGATTAGTTTGTGAGTTAAAGGTTTAACCTTAGGTCACAGGTTAGTGTTTCGGATATAGGTCCTGCCTTAGGGCATGACTAACGAGTTCATAGTTAACGGTCGAAGTTATGGGCTTACATCTGGGCTTCACCAGGTCTGCAACTGAAGCGCTCTGTTTGCAGATTGCAAAAACAGTTTTAGAAGACTAGTCTAATTTTACGGAACGTACATGCCACTATCGCGTCTGGTGTAGCCAGTTCCATTGATTATAGTGG
>NC_084996.1:7921937-7924437 GCF_963854185.1 Sardina pilchardus | reverse complement strand
ACAACCCCATAAACCGCAATCAGCATCTGCAGCCATGACATCACCACCTTTAGGAACGTTTCTGCGGCGGGTGGGTAAGATGGCAGGGAAGGTGGCATGGTAGAAGTGAAGGGCACGTCTGGCACAGTACGGTTGCCTCCACTTTCAGACCATTTTCAGCCGCGTGCCAAAACCTCATTTGAAAAAGAACCTATTACATGATTATGTAAAGGGTTTTATTCATAGAAGCAGTAAACACAATTCTACGAATTTCTATTTCTTTTGGCATGCGGTGTTGGAAACTACTCCTCTGAAAGTAGTGTGGGTACTTAAATGGCTCTTTTTACCTTTTAACGTTTGTGGCATTGGACTATTTGACTGGTACAATTTGTCACGACGTCTGTGTGGAAATAATCAAGTTTTGTTTTTCTCTGTGTGCTTTAGTGTGGGAGGTGGTGTACTGGCGATAAGAGAGATGTTGAACGTGTTACTTGCACACGCGTGGAGATGGAAACACACACACACACACACACACACACGCACACACACACACACACACACTCACGTCTTATCAGCCTGCAACAGAACAGACTCCTCACGCACCAACAGGCATGGCCTTAATTACACTCATTCCCCACTCCCTTTCTCTCTCTCTCTCTCTCTCTCTCTCTCTCTCTCTCACACACACACACACACACACACACACACAAACACACACACAAAACACTTTCAGAAATGAATACACACATGCACCACATACACCCACCCGCACACAATCAAATGAAAAGACGCAAATAATTCCTCTCCTCCCATAATCTTCTTATCCCTCTCTCTTGCTGTCTCTCGCTCTCTCTGACTCTCAGTGTGATATCCAGTTAATGTCTTTCCTTTTTCTGCCTTGTGCTATCTTTTGTTCATAAAGTCTTCATCTCCCTCTCTGTCTCTCCATCTCTTTATCTCTCCATTCTCTATCTCTCTGTCCATCCGTTTCATTAACCTCATTATCCCTCTTTCACACTCGTCAAACCCTTCATCACCATGGAGCACAGACTCTATTATGGCCGACGATAATGACTATGATTGTGCACTGTGAACTTCCAGGAGGGTCCATCAAAAAAAAAAAAAAGAAAAAAGAAAAAGATCAACAAAAACCCCAGCGATGGCTGCCGTGTCTAATTATAGCGCTGCTGATTAACAGGAGAGGGTTGCAGTGGGGGATGTTGGGGGCGTTTGGAAGGCGTTACACAACGAGGCACGCCCACCATCAGGAGCAGCAAACAGCCCACAGATCTGGGGTGCTCTCTCTCTCTCTAGCATACACACACACACACACACACACACACACACACACACAGAGAAACATCCCCCCCCAAAACATGCACACACACACACGCATGCACACACGCACGCGCACACACACACATACACATACACACATACACACACACACACACACACACACACACACACACACACACATACACATACAGAAACATCCCCCTCAAACATGCACACACACACACACACACACACACACACACACACACACACACACACACACACACACATCCTCCCAAACATGCACATGCACCCCCCCAACACACACACACACACACACACACACACACACACACACAGACACACACACACCTACCTCACCCACAGGGCGCCTGTGGTCCCTGTGGATCCAGCGATGGGATTAGAGAGTCTTTGGTGATGTGTCTGAGCACTAATGCTTTGGTTGTGGCGATGCAGGGCCTGATTATGAATCCCCTGTGTATCGTGCATCAGTGTGTTTGTGTACTGTTTCCAAAAAGGCTGATTTCCTGTCACGACTCTGCAGATGAGGGTGGGTGGGCGCGGGAGGGCTTATGGTCTTATGGTGTATATGTTTATACATTAGTGTTCAGTATATGGGCACACGAAAACGACCAATCCGCTTGCGCAGGCAAGGCAGGCAAGGAGACAAGATAAGTTATGGAAGAGAAAGAAGGTTGTCTGGAGGATTAACAGCGCATGTGTGGTTCGCTCCGTCCGGCATTTTTGTCTTGTTTTATTTGTACATTTGTTTGTTTGTCTTGTTGTCACGGGAACGCATGGCGACTACGCCGCTCCGTTTCGGCACTGTCTTATGTATCAGTCTAGTGTGTGATTGTGAAGCGCTTTGGGTTGCACTTGTGCACGTTAAAATGCGCTATACAAATAAACTTTACTTACTTACTTACTTACTTACTTACTTACTCTTTTGGAACTCCATGGGACATGTATAGAGCACGGTAGGCCCGTGTCCACTACCGGACATGGCGAACAGTCTAAAAACTAACTAACTAATGACTAACTAACGTCTGCAGTTTCAGATAGCAGCGGGCTCTGGGGCAGCGGGCAATTCTGGGCCACATGTGGGCCAGCTGCGCTGCAGAGCCAGATGCTCTCTGGGCTGTTTGGTGTGAGTCAGGTTTAGTTCACGCCAGTGAGAGACTCCACAGTTCACTTCCTGTTCTCTGCAACATACAGTCACACG
>NC_084996.1:7891937-7919437 GCF_963854185.1 Sardina pilchardus | reverse complement strand
GCCAGGAGGAAACCTGAACAGAAACGATAGAACACGAAACCATAACTAAAACAGGAACCTCAGTGACAGGTTGAAGGAAAAGAGACCAACCTCTAAAAAAACTCCACCTGTAAATTCCACCTTTAGTTTTGAAACGTTGTTTTCGGGAAATGTAAATTACGTATGACCCTCCTAAGCCTCCACCATACTAAAGACAACCTTCAAGTTTCACCTGCATGATTGACGGTCACTAATAATGGTTATAAAACCAGCGGTGAAAATATTAATGAAAGCGTTCTAATTCCAAACATGGTAAGGCACTTGGCAACCATGGAAACAATGCAGTAGACTCAGTACTGACTAACTAACCAAAGTTATTTAAAGAATAATTATATTTGCTCTAAAAAAAAACCTTTATGTTTGCTTTCAATACATGTAAAGTGCTGGTTGATCCATCTGTTGCCATAGTTTTAAGATATATTTAAACACAGATCATCCTCAGTGATGCTACTGGAAGAAAGAATTAGCTGAAACATTCTCAGTCAAATTAAAAGGTTAGTCCTTCTTCAGAAATAATAATCAAAATTCTTCATCATGCTAATTTTCTCAAGGTCACGATTCATAAACAGCTTAAAGTGTGTGTTTGTGAAAAATCCAATAAAATGACTATTGAATTGAATTTTGAACAAACCATTATTACATCATTTGGTGTAAAAAAACAAAAAAACAAATCGTGGACATGTCAAATATACCTTGTTAAATCTCAGTTGATGAATTCTTTCCACCAATCAGTGTGGGGTTTTTGTATCACTGTGTGAAACTTATTAACATATTAATCTGAGTTCCATAAGCATTGAACACAAACACGTGTGCGTATGTATGTGCGTACGTTCGTGTGTGTGTGTCTGTGTGTGTGAGTGTGAGAGGGAGAGAGTGTGAAAGAATGAGAAAGGGTACTTACACTGGTGACCTTGCGGTAGATCTGAGCGGCGTTCTGGCACTCCGAGTAGGGGTACTCTGACGTGGTCATCTCCAGGATGCACATGCCAAAGGCGTAGACGTCCACAGCCTCGTCGTACTTCTCCTCATACATCTCTGGAGCCATGAACTCAGGGGTTCCTGTGGGAAGGAGGAACGTTTAGGACCAAAAGGTTCTTCACCGGTTCTTTATAGAATCCTTCCCACGCAAGACGTGACTCTCCCAGAAGACTATTTTACAGTTAAAAGTGTCTGAAGGACCGAAATGTGTGCGTACAAAACAACTACGTAGATGTATTATGAAGTTGGTCAAGCCTCTCTTGTGCCCTCTCTGGAGGTTGGCAACAATTTCTAGCCACACTTTACTTGGATAGTCTGCTCACAGAGGTTTAAAGGATCGTCAGCAAAGATTCAAGTTCAGTATTATTATTATTATTATTATTATTATTATAGTAACAACAAGTTCAGTCAAATTGTTGTTAAACAATTACTAAAACATCACCTTAAACAAATCCAACCCCTAACCTTAACCCTGAGCCATGCCCGTTGGCAATGTGTTCTCAGTGTGTGTGTGACTGCTCTGTAACATCCCCAGCACATGAGCTCATTGAACTCTTTAGAGTCTCAGGTTGATGTTCGGCTCGCTATAAGCTGTCCTCGGTCGATCTTGGCCAGGAATACTGTGAAGGTTACTATGCTAGTTGGGCGCGGCCATATTGACCCTAATCCTTCTCCTCACATCCCCAGCTAAAACCCCAGGAGTCCGGGTCTGACTCGCGCCGAGCTCTGACGTCGTTTGGAGGAATGTCTCTTGGGCTCCATGTGGGTGTCAATACAACTCAATCCCTAAACAAACAAACACAGAGGCCATCCCGAAACAAGGCGTGCGGCTGAGGGTGAGTTTACAGTGCCAATACACTCCCTACTGAAAGCAGGACAGTCAAGGAACAAGCGCTGCCAAAGAAACCTAACTGACCCTGAGACAGTAGTACACTTCATTTCATTGTATAGTGTTGATACTGTATTTTTGGAATTGACACAAACATAACTCCTTTACTTACTTACGGTCATTCTGCATTTATCTACTTTTATATGTTCTTGAAAAAGTGATGACCATGCATGTATCTGCTATATTTGAAATGGTGAAAAAGAGGCTGCATGTTCTCTATGCACACACACACACACACACACACACACACACACACACACTTTTCACTTCTTTATACTGTAACTGGACTGTACATGACTGACTGTATGTGTCTGAGTCACTAACGACTGGAGCAAATTTATTGTATGTGTTGATATACTTGACGAATAAGGCTGTATACTTTTCAGATAGGACAGTGAAGAATGCCAGGAAGTGAGTTGGAGAGAGACAGGTGGAGAGCGATTGGGAAATTACATTACATTACATACATTTTTTGTCCAAAGTGGCTTACGTATGTCAACTATATTACAAGGGATTACAATGTCATTACATTGTCCCCAGAGCAACGTGGGGTTAAGTCTTGCTCTCAAGGGCACAACAGTGGAGGCCGGGAAGTGAACTGACAACTTTCAGGCTACTACACGCTAGCCCAGCTCCTTAACCACTACACTACCACCGCCCCAAAGGTCAGAGCCTCAGAGGGAACCCGGAAATGGCCAGGGGTTGATTTTGAACCCGAGTCCCCGTGGGCATATTTGGGACCCAAATATGGTACGGATGCTGCAGTCACTTGCGCCACATCTTAGCCCCCCTGAACAAGACTGATTCTGATTTATTCTCATGCTGGTTCTGATAAAGGGACTACGAAGAGCAGTGAGCCAGTACTGACCGATGACGCTCTTGGCGAAGGAGGCGCTCTTGAGCGTGGCGAGGCCGAGGTCTCCGATCTTGACGGAGCCGGTGGGGCCGGTGATGAAGATGTTGTCGCACTTGAGGTCGCGGTGGATGATGGGGGGCGTGCGCGTGTGCAGGAAGTGCAGCCCCTTCAGGATCTGATGGCTCCAGCGCTGCAGGAGCTTCAGCTTCATCTCCTTGAAGCGCTTCAGATACCTGAGACAAGGTGAGGCAGCACAGGGACGGACAGGTGAAGCACACAGGTGAGAGAGACACAATAGTGGCAAGACACGGCCCCAGGTGAGAGAGGGCAGGTGAGACAAAAGCAGGTAAGACAGGGCAGGTGAGTGAGGCAAGACATAGGAATTGATAGAGATGACACTAGGCACATGAGGAAGGGCAGGTGAGGCTTAAGTTGCTATTTGATAAGCAATTGATCTCAAGGTGTGTAGAATATTTAACTCTTGCAAAATGCAGCCAAAGGAATTTCCCCAAGCAAGTTAGTCTACTCCGTTCTATTCTAGAACATGAAACAGGAAATACATTGAATAAACGTATATAACACGTATATATGTTCTATATAGCTTAGTTCCAGGCTGTTTGGATGTATTTGTATATCTGTGTGGGGGGGCCGACACACTCACGTTTTGAGAGTTCCGGAGGTCATGAGCTCAGTCACCAGGAGGATGCACTTGTGCCCTTTGACGGTGGACTTCCAGGAGTCGTAGAAGCGGACGATGTTGGGGTGCTGGAGGCCTTTCAGCATCTCCACCTCCTCACTGAAGCGCTGCCGCTCCGCCTTCGTCAACCTGCGTGTCTGAGCAGAGGAGAGCAGAGGAGGACCCATCATCACCACCATCATCATCATCATCATCATCATCACCATCATCATCATCATGATAAACAACAACATCATCAACAACATCATCATTATTAGCATAACATATATCATAATCATTTTCCATGAACGTTTTTCTCCTAAAGTTGCTCAGCAGCACCATTCATCATCAACTGATTTGGTTGATGAGTTGGTGAAGTGGTTCTTAGGAGTAAGTTCCACTGATACTTTCAAACTATCAGTGATCTTGGGATAAGAACATATTTCCACTATACAGAAACGATAGGTAGAGAAAGCAGAGAAAAAACCCTGGTATAGCTGCCATGTGGGTGAAAGAAACTGCCAGAAGTCAGACATGTAGAAGTAAACATTACACAATGTCTTCAGAAACTCAGAACATTTGATTTATGCTGTCCACACCTGGATTTCAACAAACATATACATGGAAAAACTGATATTTTGCAGGACTTTCTGGGCATAACAAATTGCTCTTTAAATTTCTGCTGAAATGTTTTTTTTTTAGAAGTAGAATGCTGTCTGGAACAGCCAATGTTTTTTCAAAAAACAGATTCCGGGAGAAAAAACATAATTGACAGGAAATGCATTAATTATGTGACAGAGCAGACCTTGTGGTCTCAGTGCCCTGCACAGATGTGTGTGTGTGTGTGTGTGTGTGTGTGTGTGTGTTTTGGGCCCCGCCCTCACACTCTGACCCCCCTGCTGACCCCTCCTGTGTGCTCCAGCGTCTCTGGCCCCTCCTGACAGCCCATAATAACAACATGCTGGACTGCAGCGCACACATGAACAACACCTCTCTCTGTGTGCTGTGCATCTCTCTTTTCCATCTCCCTGTTGACTTCTCTTCTATCTCCTCTTCTCTCTCTCTCTCTCTCTCTCTCTCTCTCTCTCAACATGCTGGACTGCAGCGCACACATGAACAACACCTCTCTCTGTGCTGTGCATCTCTCTTTTCCATCTCCCTGCTGACTTCTCTTCCATCTCCTCTCTCTCTCTCTCTCTCTCGTTCTGCATATCTCACACTTGCAGGCTCTTTGTCACAGTAAATCTCTCTTTCCTTATCTCCATCTCTCCCTGTCTGTTATTCCTCTCCCACTTCTTTTCCATCCACTTTCATCGTTTATCGTCACTGATCCATGTTTATTTAAAAAGGATTTTGCACTCAGACTCTCAGAATCTCTCTCTCTCTCTCTCTCTCTCTCTCCTTCCAAGTCCCTCTTTGGCTGTGGAGGCCACTCCACTCTCAAGATCAAACACTTCAGTGCTTCCCCTGCAGCAGACCAGACCAGTTGAGTTCGCCCACTCCTGGGTGCTTTAGCTTTCCCTCTTTCCATGACGAGGTGCGAGAGCGAGCCCATCTGTCAGCCGGGTCCTGTCCAGCGTGCTGGTGTCTGGGCACCGGACACACACAGACGCTGCTTTGAGAAAGCTGCCAGTTCCAGCCCCTTTCAGACAAGGGGACCGAGGGGGACCGGAGTGGAGCATTATGGGTAATGATGAGTGACACTATGGCAGGGCAGGCACAGGGGCCCCCCTGATTGGCTGGGGTTACATAACCATGGTCAGTGGCCGGAGTGAGTTAGGACCGGTTGAGAGGAGAGAAGGGGATATGGGGAGGTGTGTGTGTGAAGTTAAGATGTCAGACGATGGAGACAGCGGGGGGTTAAGGGGGGTTAAAGTGTGTGTGTGTGTGTGTGTGTGCATGCATATACAGTATATATATATATATATATATATACAGTATATATATACACTGTAAATCGCATTGGCATTGAATTCTCTCTCTCTCTCTCTCTCTCTCTCTATATATATATATATATATAGAGAGAGAGAGAGAGAGAGAGAAAGAAGCGGCACTTTTGGTAAGCCTACAGAATTATTTTCAGAACCATCTTCCAGGAAGGAATTTCTTGTTTTGAAAACAAACTGAGTGAGAACTCTTTCTCTTCACCATCCCTCTTTCACTACTATTTTCTTCTTTCTCTCCACCACTCTCTTTCTTCACTCGCTTTCCGCACCCTTTTGCACCCTCCTCATACACACACAAATGAAATCTGCAACACAAACTTGGACAAGTGATCAAACAGTGCCATTACAGTCTGCAAAGGGAAGCTCACGGTCTGTATAGCACTTTGCCCCACTCACAGAGTTTTATAAAAGCCCCCTCTCTTTGAACTTCCCCCAGAGAAGAGATGGGCAATGGGACTTTTATTGGCTTTCAAAACATCAAACAACTTGGGGCCCCAGAAACTGATAGATGAAAGACCTAATATATTTCAGGATTTCAGCCTCTGGCCATGAAAATGGCGTTTACACTTTTTAAATTAAAACAATAATAATAAAAAAAAGTGATAAAATTGTCCCCACATCACATCTCTAAAAAACGAAAACTTTTGTTCCGTGGCAGTAATACAGAGAGCTTGCTTCATGCGATGATGTTTCCACATGTACATTTCTAGAAGATTTCTGCGACTGCGAGTAACTTTGGATGGATCTCTGGTGGAGTAATGCCCCCTGGCATGGCTGCTTGTTTTTGGAGGAGAGAGAGAGAGAGCTTCATGAGGCCTTAAATAGAAGAAAGTTACCCTTTCATTCCCCTCAGTGTTTTCACTGTGGAGTTTAATATCGCTTCTCTCTGGTGCCAAAAGGGCCTAGCACAAGCTCAGGCTTTGAGCAGAACAGAAACAGAGAATCATGGCTGTTTATACACACACACACACACACACACACACACACACTCCAAATACCATACCAAACAGACCAACAAGTACACTTGGACACATGATTGCACGCAGTATCCACTCTCAAATTCAATACCCTCCACCACACATGCCCACACACAGTCAGTCAGTCACTCACTAACTCTCTCTCTCTCTCACACACACACACACACACACACACAAATACACACACATTCACACCACTTAATATCCCCAGAACACGCCGCCCACATCATTTGCGCACACTGGCTCCAACAGCAACTTAAGTGCGTCAGTGCTGGGCAGCGCAGGACCAGGTTGAGCCCTGAAGGTTGTGTTTCTGATTGGCCTCGGTGGAGGTCAGACAACCCACTACCCTCACTCCCCTCTCTGTCTCCTCCCCTCTCCTCTCAAGACCACATCTCTCCTTTCTGCTCCTCCCCACACACCCCCTCCATCTTCTCTCGCACCTCCTCTTCCATAGTCTCCTACTTCTCCTCTTCAAACGAGTCCCCTCACCAGAATTCTATTACCCCCTCCCCCCTTCACTGCTCTGCCACACCCCCATCACCTGTTCTTTCCTATTCTCCTCTGTCTTCTCAACTCCATCATCATCAAATGCCTTGTCCTCTCCTGTTCTCCCCTGTCCTCCCCTATCCTCCGTTGTCCTCTCCTCCACTGTCCTCCTCTCCTTCTCCCCACCATTCCTCTCTTCTCCTCCCTCACTCTCTTGCCTTCTCCTTTCCTGTTCTGCTCTCCCCTTTAAATCTCTTCCCCCGCCCCCTTCGCCCCCTTTACAGAGGGGATGTCGCTGTTGGTCATTACATGACTTCATCTCACGGAACACTGAGCAGGACGGAGCCCTGGAGCGGTGCCCGTCCCGCCGCCCCGAGCTGGACAGTCGCGGTGCCAAGCAGCAGCCTTCACGGCCGCCGCATGGCTGAGGTCTGCGGAAAAACACACATTCTCTCTTGGAGTGCGCTGCTAGCGTTGTAACAAAGTCAAGTACGCACACACACACACACACACGCACACACAAGCACAAAATGCCAGGAGCAGACTCAAACTACATGTTCTGAAATAAAAAATAGCTTTGTGGAAGACTGCCGTGACATTATGTTGGGGGGTGTGTGTGTGAGGAGTATGGTCTGAGTATGTGCTTCGTTTATATGGGTGAGTGTGTGTTTGCACAAAGGCCAATGCACACCTAGTCAGCTTCATAGTATTTCCTTTTTTGCATTACATGTCCTTAGGGGAATATCTGATGATTACACTGTGATTTTAGCAACACTTAGAGAAGTTAGACAGCCAATTAGAGCAATCCTTTTCCTGATGGCTCCAATGCTATAAACTAGTGGACAGAGATCCATCGGAGCACGCCGCACCAACGTGAGCTATGCTCATCGACTGGCCAGACATCTGACTCTATTTCGGGCTTACTGCATCTCACACATATGTACACAAAGATGTAATCATGTGTAAACATATTCATGTATTCTGTCTGGTGAATTGTACATTTACAATGACAGGATTTGCGCACACACACACACACACACACACACACACACACACACACACACACACTCAAGCTGTCTAGTAATCTCTTATAGACTCAGGTCCATTTCCAAACACCACATTCTCTCTCTCTCTCTCTCTCTCTCTCTCTCTCTCTCTCCCTCTCTCCCTCCCCCTGTGTGTGAGTGTGTATGTGTGTGTGACAGACACTATGAAAGAGACAGTAAGTGAGAGAAGAGAATGAGAGAGACAGAATAGAATGTGTTGTCTGTTTCTTATCATGAACTGTCTGTTCCTCCTCCGGGCCAAGCGTAATGTCATGGAGTCTATCACACAGAGGAGATGTGACACCATGCTAGTCCTTCCTGACTAGAACTAGAAAAATATATACCACACCAAAAATATATCATCTTACATTACATTATACATCTTAAAGTCTAACTCTTCAATGCATCAATAACACTATGCAACATCTCAATGTTTCTTTTAAACTATGTAACATGAAAAGGCCAAACAAAAGTCAGTCTTACGTCTACTGTACAAGAAACAAAAATATAACACACTGATGAGTACTGAGCAGTAGTGAGACCTAAAACAACAGAGATGAACACTATATATGGTAGCCTTCCTACTCCACAATTTAACTGTTATTGACAAATTATGGCAGTCATATGGCTGCACTTTTCCTTGAATTTTTCTGTCTGCTGGTGACGGCAAATATTTTCACAATTTCACTGTTTCTTCTGTTAGGGCACATTTCCAATCAAATCTTTGCGAAAAGCCCTCTGACATCTAAACAAAGGAGAAATGTGTGGCCGTGGATGACGTAAGTGCACTAAGCGGTTGTTGAAACCTCAGCTATTTCCTGGACAAAGAGTGAGCGAGACATGCTGGGCATGCCTGCTTAAACCCTGTTTTTGCTTTCTTCACGCACATAAGACTGGGAACAGAATCTACCCATATGAAAAGCAATCGACACTGGCAACACTGACCTGTCACTATAACACGTGCTACCTGTCTCTAATGAAATCACAACTCCACCACAACTCTACCAAACCACAGCAAGAATTGGGAGGATAAAATAAGTAGAATAACATTTCTATACAGGTTTGGACATTATTATCACTATGATATACCCTTATAACTACTAGTTTCGATGTCTTTATCATACTTGTATTGTAAATGTACAACTTGTATTTTTCCTTGTGAAAAATGAACTGAGATCAGCTCTACCACAAGTATGCAACTGTAAAGGAACAAGGCAAGATACACTAGCAGTACACTTCACACGTGCTTCACGTGGTGAAGCAGTGGTAGCATAACCACTTGACAATCTGTCAACCTGGGTTCAATTCCCGAACCCCCCCGTTGTGAGTCTGTGTGGCTTCACATACTGTAAAAATGTCTGCTAAATACCAGTCAACTTTAACTTTGTGTTACGACTAGAGACATGCCAAACGTTTTTTAAGTGCCAACTTGATAATTTCTGTGTCCTGCTAGTACCCTTTGAGGCTGTTGACACCAACATTAGGCACTGGAGTCAAAATTAGCTGTCCTCACATCACATGGGGCATCAGCTTGCAGGCCAGACATGGAGGGGTTGTGTGTGGGGGAGAGGTGAGGAGGGGGGTGTATAGCATAATTTGGTGTGTGTTTGTGGTGGGCGGGGTGTCGGACACGTCGACCCCCTCGCTGATTACGGTGGGTGTATTCTAAGCTGCCACATGCACCTCAGAGCAGAGGATATCTGAGCAGGCAGATGCCTACATTACATAAGACACGTTTGTGGGGCGTAAGCACGGCAACATAAAGGGAAAACATTGTGACTAAGGCATTTGATTGGTTGGCCTGACACCGATTTCCTAGTTTGACTGGTGAGGGGTGAGGATGGGAGGTGTTTGGAATCATGACAGACTTTTTTTTTTTTGCTGCTCATTAGGAAGTAATTGCTCATTAAGACAGTTATTAGAAACCCAGCGCTAATGCTAGCAGCTAATGTATCCAATTAGTAGCATAAAATAACAAATGGATATTTCACGTAAGTAGCTTTTATTTCTGACTGACTGGATTTGTTCTCCATTGTACACTTATTAATTCACACTACATTTCTTCTTGAACTTAAAAAAGCCTAATTAAAAGCTTTTTGCAATTAATTAGAGTATTTAGTAACATGTCTGTAGGCTCCATTAGGCTTTCTGCTATATAGACATGGACTACTTTCTCATAACATGACAACTGAAAAACAACTGACTAAAAACAACTCAGACTAACACGTCAAAAATACATGTACAAATACATTCTGTTTAAAGGGCTGTGGAATTTGTGCATCAAACTCTGAGTTTGGCGTACACTATGTTACGCAGTGTGTTAAAAACCAGTGGAAGGTGTCACATTCACAAGAGGGGAGAAATGCCTGTCCATTCAGAGAACTGAAGGGTGACAGACCTCAGGGTCAGCTGCCAGAGAGGCCTAGTTACACAACCACTACAGCCAAATGTCAGTCAGGGTCTGCCACTCACGTAGGACAGGTCCTCAGAGCCAAAATGGATACATAATCTATCAGCGGTAGGAATAAACAGTCATATGATACACCGCGATATTAAAAGATTATTGGAAGTAAGATTGCAGATCAACAGCATCCTACATTTCATAGTTTATATTATATGACCTACTTTAACTACTGTACTGTATATACAGCATATACTGTAACCCCTGACCCTCTACACTGCACACTGTGCACAACCATAACTAAAGTTTAAGAGACATCCAATAACTGCACATAAAGCAGACCATTCACCTACTAAAGTATGAACAAGAAACCTAATATATCACACATAACACTATAAAGACCATCACTATACTGTATGTGGACAACCATAGCATAAGGGAAAAATAGTCAACATCAGCTATGATTTCTTGGAGCGACACCTCGTAGGTGACCTGGTTACAGAGCCGACCTGGTAAACACTACTTAAAAGGAAGACACACAGGCAGCAGTCCTTATTTCCAGGTCCTCGCTTCCTTGGGGCAGTGAGGTTATGGAGGGTAAGCGAACGGGCCCCTCTACCCTCTACCCCGACTGGCCTTGCTGACCTCTCCGACTAGGGCGACGCACTTCCACTGCCAAAGGTGTCAACCTAATGCCAGCCGGTTCAACCGGGTTCATGTCGAGGTGAAGTCTCCATGCAGAGAGCTCTAAATTATATAATCAATCAGATCAGATAGGAGACTGTCTCATGAGGTGAGGATGACTGCACCCTTATTTTGGCAGACTCAATTACCACAGCCATACGGGTCATGCATGCCCCTGCTCCAGCAGATAGTTTACAGTGGCCACAGCTCCATCTCGGTTACCTTCAATTAAAGCGATCTAAACTCCTAGGTGGCTCTCGGTGGCTTACTGTGCGTGGAGGCTCTTCCTTGAAATCTGTGCTCAGAGAGAGAGACAATCTCATGACTTAAACAGGGCGCCTCCATTCCATTTACTGCTCTAAATTTAACCCAGAGCCACAAAGCAGACGGCGTATGTATAATTTAAAACCCACTGACGAGTCTGTGATTTCCTGAAAGGTTCTGTCTGGTACAGTGCTGGCCTGAAAGGAGGACGGTAAGGTGGCCTAATGGTCCTACTCCTTTTTGGCTCTCCAGAACGGCTCCCTCTGTGACAGAGGCTCTGAAAGGTACATGACGACGAGGAGGATTCACATCACAGCATTAGTCATTTCGGAGTGGCGAAGGTCACCCTGTCTGTGTAACCCGTCAGCCCCCTCCTCCTCCGACGGCCTCCATTTGACAAGCGTCATACAGCGGGAAGGGGCGGGGGGGGGAGAGTTCAGAGTGATTCACCGCCGCCGTCGCTTCATCCATCTCACCGTCAGCCTTGGAGAGGGGCGGTCAGACGACCAGCATGCTTTGCTCTCGGGCCTCTGTTGCTCTTGTTGAGGCAGGAAGTACCGTTTCTCCGCGGGGAGGCAGAGGAAGGACGTGGCTTCTCTCCGGCTGTCTTACGCCCACGGATCAATCGGACGAAACTCACATTCCTGCCTCTGTCTGTCCCTTTGTCAGGGATTTCCGCATGTTTGACCTCACATGAAACCAGCTTTCAACCTATGGATTGGCTAGTTTCCATGAAAACAGTGCCGCTCCGAGCAACGTTCACAAAAAAAAATGTCTAGACGTGTGTCTAACGCCATTGAGCTCAACACATTAAGCTTGAGCTAAAACACCGTTATAAACTGATTACAGGCCCCTTAGGTAGATCCTAAGACCAGAGGTAAAGGAAATCCTGTCTTGGCACACTCACAGTGGCATTTACAGTAATCTAGAACCTTCCCATTTTCAGTGCTATGAAGGTACAGGAAGCAGCAGAGAGACCAAAGAGAGAAAGTGGCTGGAGAGGCAGTGCTGTGCTGGGTACTGCCCAGGAGAGGTCTGTTGTTCACCTCCACTGCCTGTGGTGGCTCAAAAATTAATATATGAACAAAATCAATGGAAATGAATGCAAATAAATGTCAAATTTCAACAGAGACGAAAGCAGCTTAGCCACTTATATTCCACTTTTTTTAAAAAACAAACAAGTAATGGGGTTCTGGCTGTACAGCTGTCCACTGTCCAATGTCCAGCCCAAATTAAACGAGGTGTTAAAACACTTGTAAAAACCACCTGACTGACATTCGGCGGGGTGTTTTCAGATGAATGTGGGCTCGCTGGACAAGGGTTACCCTAAAACCAGAGCCAGGGCTGTGGGGAATGTCTTGTTAAAAAAGGCCACCGGCTCGTAAAATCGTAAAAACCTCCAGGGCCCTGGAAAAGGCTGCAAGCGTCGGCTTCTACAGATGTTCCCTGTTAAGGCCTTCAAGCAGAGGCTGTGGAGGCTCGGTGGGCAAAGAAAACACTACAGCATTGCCAATGTCCACCAGTAATAACACACACAAACAGGCGCATTTCCTGCATCTGTGAAACAAATAACACATCAAACACCCTTCAGGGCTCGGAGATCATTGAGCTTTGGACCCGTGTTCTTATTCCTCCTTTTATTATGGTTCACCAGCCATGGTAAGTGTCAAAAGTTTACCATCTTAAAAGCTTATGAGTTATGGGCATTGGTTTGTGTGTCTGCGTGCAAGAGCTGCTAATTTCTTTTGAGCTTCCAACATGTTAATCACTGTTTTAATAATAATAATAATAATAATAATAATAATAATAATAAAAAGAATGAACAATATGCTGTACGTGTAAAGTTCTACACTGGATCAACTGCCAGAGCCTGAAGTCAAACTCACAAAATTTACATATTTAAATTAGTCCTGTAATATTCTCTAAATCATCAAGGACAAAGCCAGAGGCTGGGTGTGTTTTTCAAACGGCCGTTTCAGGGGTAAAGTCACACAGCACATAAACCATAAAGTTTTATTACTGCTGTGAGAACGCAAGCCACTTTACAGAGACTGTGTTGCTATGGCTGCTGTTCCCTGCAGCTTTATGTCTGCCTGCTTTATCCCTGAGGCACATCAGCACGTCTGATTGGCTGATGACATTAGGCACAAGACATATGATTGGCTGCTCATGTCATCCTATGGATTAAAAGGCACCTCACACAGCTTGCAGGAAAATGTCATTGCATGGTGCCATTTGATGGCTCATTAAAACACTCACAGTTCAAATCCTGAACTGAGCCAGAGCATTATTGTTCTCCATTCATACTGTATATTTTCCCAGTGGAGGGCTGATGGCGAGTAGCATTATGCCCAGTGGGAGAGTGTGTGTAGATGCCATTGTGTCTGGCAGGTTAATGGCTTGCCGCGGGAGACTGACACCATGTGTGAAGGCTGCTGTGTGTGACTGTGCCAGGCTAAGAGCTCAACGTCATCATCACTGCAATTACTCGCCTGCCTGCTCCCAATCATCTCACATGATGGACAAGGACAGGATGTGACACATAGAAGAGGGTTCATGGTGGCACCGCATACACGCAGAGATGCACGCACGCACGCACGCACGCACGCACGCACGCACGCACGCACGCATGCACAAATAATGGATAAGGGAATGATGAGTCAGTCACAGGATCATCTTTTGACAGAAACACACACACACACACACACACAACGGAAACATTAGTCTGTTAAAGGGACACAAGGCACAGACCCCCTATTAAGACACACACAAACACACACACACACACACACACACACACACACACACACACACACACACACACACACACACACACACACACACACACACACACACACACACAGAGAGAGAGTCTGCTAGACTAGAGCATGACTCATACAGTAGAGTAGCTTGTAATGCCTCCTGCAGAGGTCTGATGACACAAGCTCCAGCTGAATCTGACCACATGGTTTCACACACATTTCAAAGAAACAGCTGGAAACAAATCCAGCCTTTCATGCAAACCTGCCTGATCCAATCACCTTCTCCACACACTCCTTTATGGATCTGTTCTCGATTCGCAACGCGGCTAAAAAGACGCAAGATAACCTAACACAACTTGTCAAGCATACTTAACAGCAAAACAGCAACGTACTGTACATTCTGCCATGGCAGATTGCACAAAGTGTACGTGCAGGCTTACCCATAATGTATTCAATACAGCACCACAAAGGCATGTTGCAGTGTACTCGACGCCATTTTGGATCTATTCATCTGGAAGACCCACTACAGTAACTCTGAGAGAGCCATACTGGAGAGCTGTGGTGTACTTGGTGACACCAATGAGCTATTGTCCCTCTGGGGTGCTGGGGTGAAGCTGTGTGTGTCTCCTCTGTAAACAGATGCAGATGCATACGCATGCCCAGGAGCGCTCGACTAGAGCGTGTGGTCACTGTGGTGACTCCGGGGGCCTTAAGAGGAAGTGTGTGTGTGTGTGTGTGTGTGTGTGTGTGTGTGTGTGTGTGTGTGTGTGTGGTGTGGATGCTGTACTTCCACCCTCCTCTGAGCATGGACATCAGAGAGAACCACACAGAGAGGCAGTCACACATATCCACGTACGCACACACATGCGCCCACCCACACACACACACACACACACACAAACAATCACAGACACCCACACACCACTGCAGCTGGGAACAGCATGTGTGTGTGTGGGGGGATGGCTCCAGTTACTGGATATCTTAATCATGTCTAATGAGATCAGACACCCAAGAGGCAGAAGACATTCACAACCAAAACTAGCTTTCATTTGTGCTGTTTATGGGTTTATGATGATACAAACTAATGCTCTACAACACCACATGATGAATTTCTGCTGCTAAATTATCAAAGAAACAAAAGGCACATCACACCCTCTGCAATCCCAAATGTGCATTCACTTCCATGTGAATATTTCTGGATGACACACAACAAAAAAAATGGGAAACTATTGAGCAACAAACTGCCCAAGACACAAAGTTGTTTGTGATCATTTGATGAAAATGATAATTTTCTTGCAAAACCAATGATAAACTCACAATTTCCAACCTCATAAAGCTACCCAATAATAATGACTGCCGGTCTTATTATCTGATGAGCTCGGGTCAGTCAGCAGTGTTAGGGCTAATTCAGACCTAGCGGAGATCAGAGACCTGCGCTTTCAGTTTAGAGTCCACCCACTGCTGATTAAAGGGGGCACCGTAGTGTAGTGTAGCGTCCCGCGGGGCCTCCAGGTTTACGGGTATAATGAGCAGGAGTGAAGTAGGAGGGCGCCAGATGTAAAACTCTCCCCCTGCCGCGTCTCAGCTGGGTCTGTTCACTGCGCTAACCCGATTAATATCGGATCATTATCGCCACAGCGCCAACGACGTCAAAAAAAAAAGGTAATTAGATGCAATTACATAATGGCTGCGTGCCGCAATGACTCAAACGCAAAGTCAGCATGAGCTCTTCCACAAACATGAAATCAGATCCGTGGCGCCAATCAAGGTGAAGCTGCTCTGTGCTCGCAGGAGAGATGTTTAGCAAATGTGCAATTGCAAGTGATCCAATTCATGCTGTTCATAGTCAACTGTTGTACCAACCCAGCAAGAGGAAGAATAAGTGGGAGGAGGAGGAGGAGGAGGAGGAGGAGGAAGAGGAGGAGGAAGAGGAGGAGAAGGAGAAGGAGAAGGAGAAGAAGGAGAACAAGAAGTAGAAGAACACAGATACACAGAAGTGTCTCTGGGTCGAAAACTATAGCAACACAGAGAGCCCTAATGCAAAACTTGTAGTAATCAGTGTGCATTTAGAGCTCCTTGTGCCGACAGCGTCCTTTGAACATACTGTAGGGTCTCATCTGCTGAGAGAGAGAGAGAGAGAGAGAGAGAGAGAGAGAGAGAGAGAATGCATGAGAGAGAGAGAGAGAATGGACAGCAATCATGCCAAATGGCAGATGGCTATGGAGCCTCTGAGAGGCTCAGGCTTTTGTTAAGTGTCAGTCAGCCATTTTAATTTGGCATCGCTCCCTATGGGAGGGGTATTTGCTAGCATTCACAATAACTGATTACATGTGGATGCTACAACAAAAACAACAATTCAACAGCATCACTCACTGCCGATAAATAAATATGATCCATTAATGACGAGTGTCAAGGACCGCTTGGCTCTCAGCAGACCCGACATAAATGGGGAGACCACACCGTAGTGTTCAATGTATAAATGATATTTATTTACAGAAGAAAAGTCAGTATATGATGTTTAAGCAAAAGTGTAATGCGATATGTTGTCTAGGGGTAACAATAAATATAACTAAACAAAAGCTAAACGCAGCGAAGACGTAGGGAGTTCTCCGCAAAGGGCTATTCGATCGGAGACAGCTTCCCCCATGTTCTCCCCAACGGACCACACCACCGAATGGCAAGGAAAGCAGAGAGCAGCAAGCAGCAGCAGAGCAGCAGCAGAGAGAGAGAGAGCGAACATGGAAACCCCGGCCTTATAGTCCAGCCCATTAAGTCCTAGGCGCCACCCATGCACTCAGCACCCTGCAGGACAAAGAGATAGGCACACGTAGAATGAAGGGGCGGAGCCCCAGCAAGAGTCAGACTCCTAAACAGTCCTAAGACCCAGGGTCTTAACAGTACCCCCCCCTTCAAAACAGAGGCCCACCTAAGTGGTACTCTGCACTAGTTAATACCAAATATTTAAACAAAAAAAACCCAATAAAGTATTTCAAGGCATAACATCAATCCTTAGTCCACCATAATGTACAACCCAAAACCCCACTACACAACCTTAGTCTAGATGTCACACCAACCACCACCGTGCATTTCCCAGTCTCATTTTCCCCCATACCCCCAAACCTCCACTTCCTGTTCCACCAGCAATCCTGGTACCTTGGAAAGCACTTTTAAGATGAACAGCAGAAAAGGTAACAGGAACAGAAGTCATGAGACAGGAATTATTCAAGTATTGGTAAAACATTTGGGTTGTGTAATGTGTGCGGGTATGTTAGAGGGTTATGGTCTAAAACACCACCAATGACTGTACAACCCCTCTACATACACCTCAACATGTTCTAAGGCCGACAAAACTGCCGACGCGTTGGGGCATAACCAACACCCATGTCGCGTTCCATGATTTTACGTCGGTCAAGGCAAACACGACAAAAACGCCGACGCATTTGCGGGGCATCACCAACATCCATGTTAACCACAGGTGGTGGCGGCATCTCTGGCCACACTCGCCCTCCTGCCAAATTATTCCCCAAAATCACGTCAACTCCCTCTACAGGCAACGACGGACTAACAGCCAAAACAACATCTGCCTTCACAAGCTCGGACTCCAAAGCTACCTGATGCAGCGGAACAGAGATTGTTTTCATCCCAAAACCTCGGATACGGACAGAAGAACCGGTGTCGGACTTATCAGAAAAAGGCAAGATGGATTTCCATATGAAGGATTCTGACGCTCCCGTGTCGCGCAAAACACGCACCGGCACTCTCTCATCGCTCCCAATCAGTGCAACAGAACCTTTCGTGATGAACGGGTTGTGGACCTCACCAACCCCTCTGCAAACACGTGGTTGTTCTGAAAACATCCCCTCCCTGGCTGTGTCAGCACTCTCACTTACTGAACACAACACACTGGCATCATCACTACCTGGAGTGACATTGGATCGTCCACACAGCCGCTTCTCATAACGCCCAACCCTTGTAGCACAACCAACACCCTTTGGTGGCCACTTACCACGTCGCTTTTCCCGTAAAACAGGGCATTCATTTTTCCAGTGACCCTTCTGCAAACAGTAATTGCACATATCCTCGGACTCAATTTCCCTCATATCAGGATCATGTTTGGATGTACTAAAACGACAGGGCCGAAACGCTTCCTCATTATGGACAAGGAAACTTTTCTTGTGGACCAAAACATATTTATCAGCGAGCTCGGCTGCCTGAGCCGCTGTTGTAACATCGTTCTCATTGATATACGTGACAATACGTTCTGGTAAAATGTTTTTGAACTGTTCCAATAAAACCAATTCACACAACCCTGCAAAAGTCTCTACTCCTTCAGCTGTACGCCAGCGATTAAACATAGCAGCCAACTCACGAACCACTTCTAAATGCGTTTGTTTCTCGTTCTTACGCCAAGTTCTAAATCGTTGTCTGTATGCTTCAGGGACTAATTCATAGGCTTTAAGGATAGCTTGTTTTACTACAGCATAATCTTTCCGCTGATCGTCCTCCAACGCAACATATGCCTCCTGGCCTCTGCACGAAATGACACTCTGCAAAAGCAATATGCGCTCCGAATCTCCCCAGCCATGATCGTCCGCAAGCACATCAAACAGAGAAAAGAAAAGGTCGGGCTCGCGTTCATCAAACTTGGGCAGAAGTTTAGCCATACGAGATACCCTGTCTTGACGTGAAGAGGGAGAGCCAGGTATTTTCCCCTCATCAAGCAGGTTTAAACGCCGTTCTTCCTGCCGCATTTTGTCATACTCTAATTCCCTATCCTTTTCTCGTTCGCTCGCCAATAATTTGTCCCGTTCAAATTGCAATTCCAACAATTTCATCTGCTGGTCAAACGTTAACCCTGACGTGAGTTGAGGCGTTGAAGCCTGCACCACTGGCTCCGGATTAATTGATATTACCTCTCTTTCGCCCAGCTCATCCATGACTAAATGAAACAATGCGTCCTTCTTAACGCGTTTAGGAATACGTGACTCAAATCCAAAATGCTCCGCTACTTTAACCAGTTGCGCTTTAGTTAAAGTTTTTAAAGTATCTGCCGTAGGGGCGGCCAAAAACACACTTGTTTCCATTCAAGTCATTACAACCAAACAATTAGCTAAATAGCTCCAAAACTAACGTTATGCCAAACAATACAAAACCAATCCAAAAACTCTCGCTCAAGTTTATCATTTACAAACACACACACACGTCTTGACTAAAGTGGTTCCCGACACAATGAAGGACTAAAGATTTAGACTGGAGCACCCCACATCTAGTTCCCCCCGCAAAATAAAAGGCCTATTTCCAAACTCTAATCTTCACGTGTCTTCGTGATTGAGCTGAATTCAGCCCCCCCTCGTTCAACACGCAAAAACAACAAATAAGCAGGAAAGAAACGAAAAGTTTTGGCGGTCTCACCTAAGGCAGGGTGTTCTCGTTGCTCCAAGGAAATCCAATTTGCTAATATTTCTCTTCTTTGTAGCAGAAACCACCGATTTACTAGACCAAACAAGACGTGTGCGCTCAAAAAAGTTTGTTCCAACTAACAAACACAGATGATCCCCAGTGGGACTCCCATGCGCATCATAACTAACCCAACCAATCACTACGGGGGTTCCCCCAATTAAACATCAGCTGGCCTATTACGTTGCTGAAACTCACCCAAAATAGCAGCAACCCTTTGTGCGTTCGCAGGCACAAGGCACAACTAATTTTAACGCAAAAACATAAATCTCCGCGGCAAAAATCACCGGACGAGTCTCCCACATGTCAAGGACCGCTTGGCTCTCAGCAGACCCGACATAAATGGGGAGACCACACCGTAGTGTTCAATGTATAAATGATATTTATTTACAGAAGAAAAGTCAGTATATGATGTTTAAGCAAAAGTGTAATGCGATATGTTGTCTAGGGGTAACAATAAATATAACTAAACAAAAGCTAAACGCAGCGAAGACGTAGGGAGTTCTCCGCAAAGGGCTATTCGATCGGAGACAGCTTCCCCCATGTTCTCCCCAACGGACCACACCACCGAATGGCAAGGAAAGCAGAGAGCAGCAAGCAGCAGCAGAGCAGCAGCAGAGAGAGAGAGAGCGAACATGGAAACCCCGGCCTTATAGTCCAGCCCATTAAGTCCTAGGCGCCACCCATGCACTCAGCACCCTGCAGGACAAAGAGATAGGCACACGTAGAATGAAGGGGCGGAGCCCCAGCAAGAGTCAGACTCCTAAACAGTCCTAAGACCCAGGGTCTTAACAACGAGCCATTAAAACACTCAAATACACTCTCTCTCTCTTGTATGCAGCATGTCAATCAAAAACAGATTACGAAACTGAACCCCTCCCATTAAAAGCACAAAAGTAAGTATACTTATCTGGTACCCATCTTCATTTCTTGCTTTATTCAAGCACAACTTTCATCACAGCACTATTGTCAATCCATTCACTGCAGAATGAATTAGACCACTCAAATACACTCCCTCACTTGTATGCAAGCATGTCGATCGAAAACAGATTACGCCGAGAACTATACTTGTTGATCATCTGCATCTCTGTTCCTCAAGGGAGACTACACACACTAAAATGGAGATACAAACAAGCAAAAGACAGAGGTATCTTGTACCATCTTGTGGTTAACAAACACCCTATTAGCTTAGTTGAATGGAACTTTCTGGGAGCAAAGGAAAATATAATTGAAGAAGCAACACAAAAACTCAATTGCCATAAACTAGTTTTTCTCTCGTCTTGTCAAATGCGCAAGCAGCTCCAACATGCTGTCACATGACACACTCCAAGGGCTTTGTAATATACACCTAACGGACAAGTCAGGTCTTTAGTAACCCTAAGGGTGGCTTTGTCACTGCTCTATTGTAGACTCAGGTTAGAGTCTAGCATGGGTTACAGTTTCAGCATGCAGCACTGCCGATACCCATCTGGTTCCCAGCTGTTGTGCTCCACAGTCACTGACGCAGACAGCACGGCACAGGGATGACAGACCCCTTTGGCTCCGTTCTATACCCAAAGGGCTTGCAGGACAGACAAAGGGCATTGACATGTCTCAATCTGCAGTCTACATAGATTGGTGTCAACTTTCACTACTGCCGTGCCAATCTTGACTCATTGCGATCATGGCGCTTCCATGGAAGGAGCCTGGAGAAACTGAAATACCAAGGAATGAGGGCCACGGAGAAAGCACACCTATTATTCATTCTGCAGCGAATGGACTGACAATAGTGCTAAGATGAAAGTTGTGCTTGAATAAAGCAAGAAATTAAGATGGGTACCAGATAATACTTACTTATGTGCTTTTTATGGGAGGGGTTCATTTTGGTACAGTTAATATGTGCTGTTGTTGTGAAAGCCCTAAAACCTCTCCTGGGGTGAAGAAGATTAAGCAGCAAGTAAGTAAGTAAGATTTACTGTTCAGGAATTTTGCACTCAGGAATTCCCTCAACTTGTAATGTGTTGCTGATCTTCATTACCAAATAAAAATAATTATATACAAACAACAACAAAAAAAGATTTACTGTTGTGCTGTCGAGCTAAACAATAAAACTGTTTTTAGAGGTGGTGGCCAGGCTGAATGCAAGCCAACATTTCTCACTTGTGTTATGAGAGCTGATGAATTGTGCCCTTGTCCCTCCCTAGTCAGGCTGCTAGTGGTAGAGTAGGGCTCATGGCTAGCCCTGACAAGCCTTTATAAGAACCAGCATGTCCTACTTCTCTCCAACTGGCCCAGGAGGTGATCAATTGTGCCACGGCCCCATTGTCAGGCTATTGACTATTTGTGAGAACTTTATCAGATATTTTTGGAAAATTGTTTAATTACATAACACATTAGAACCTAAACAGTGACAACATCAAAGTACATTTGTGATGTTGAAAGAATTTCCGAGGTCCTTAAACAATTAATCACAGCAGCTAACTTGACTTCCTCGAGCAGCACTGCGTATCGTCACCTCTTCACACACCACTGACAAGATATGTAAATCACAGGACATTAAATCATGTTGCTCTGACTGGGTATTTCCTTGTATTCAACATACTGTACATATTCACAGAGGAAGCTGAGAGGTTCACATTAATGGGAAAATGTTTGATTCTGATTCATTTGATTCTGTAAGAGTTCATCCACAGGACACCTGTGTGTCAAGTCAAGTCAAGTCAAGTCAAGTCAAGTCAGAGTAGAGAAACATTTAGTAACTTATCTGTTAGTTCCATTGCCCATATATTATGAACTATGCTACTTTCTATAGAGCCCAGTACCCTGTGTCACCATTTCATGACATATCTGGATTTAAAATCTGGGAGTGAACTAGTTTGCACACAGTTCACAGACTGAAATGCAAATAAGTCACCTACAGTACCAGCTGAAAATGAACCCTCTCTCCACTTGTGTTGTCATAGATAGTAGATAACAACATTGATGCTGACACACTATGCACAACATGTGAAATGAGTGTCTACACAGAGGAATGACTGGTCTGGTCTACAACTCATTCTGTTCTCTCGTATTGACCAGACAGTTTGTACGCGGGCAGACAGAAAGACAGCAGACCAGCCAGTAAACACAGATAGATGTTGCCATAGAGACAGAGAGAAGTTCTCAGAGAACATTGCTAGTGTAGTGAGAAATTGTAGTTCCTGGAACTGGAAGCCATATCATACCATTCAGAGGACAGATCATTCAATGTACAATTAGTAAATGTAAAATATGTCCCCACTCTCCATGACACTGCCCAATCATTTGACATTTGGCATCTGACATGGTGGGCTACGTGGAGGTTCTGAATACCAGACGTGATCAGATAGCACTGGTAAGTGATCTGCTCAGGGGCCATTAACTTCAGCCATCCCAACAGTGGGCTATGGTATAGCCCAATGGTCTCTGCAACTGAGGCAAGGGCAAGGTCAACCCAGGTCAGATTTGACCCCATGCAAGTATTGGGCAAGAACCATGGGTGGGGGTAGGAGGTGTGAAGGGCAAGGGAAATGTGAGCATCTCTAGTGCTGTCTTCACCTCTCTCTCTCTCTCTCCTTCCTCTCTCTCTCTCTCTCTCTCTCTCTCTCTCTCTCTCTCTCTCTCTCTCTCTCTCCTGTTCAACCTCTGCTCCAGTTGGATTAAGTGGACACAGGTTTAAAAACAAGCCATATCTCCGGCACAATCTGTCAGATGTGGTAAAATATCTCTATGTTATAGTAGCTTTTCCTTATGAGCACATTTTATTTAATCAATTCAAATCATACCCATGCTTTTGATGCACTGAAAATATAGTCATTTGTCTGCTACCATCTAACAAAATGGAAGACTGCATTGAGATTATAAGCATAAGTCAGTCAGGGTACCCGTGTTCTATAAGGAGTCATACAGAAAAAACATAACACAGCTATGCCAAGCTATGACTGCACTGCATTGACAAAGGAATAATTTTGTGCCCTGTGTCCTGGCTCGTTAAAAAACTGGTGACCCTCACTAAACTGTCTGTCTGAATCCCAAATCCGATGGAACAGTGAATGGAACAGTGAACAAACATCACCTGTGTCCCATCTCACTGTAGCCACATTCATCCTGCTAGACCTCAGCTGAAGAAAATGAACGACCAAACCACGACTATTATTACAGAGGACAAAAAAACAAAGCACTAAATAGGAAAATGAACAGGGAAGATGTTTGAAACCATTAATATAGGCCTACTGTACAACCCTGTTTGGAATTTGCAGATGATCATATTCTGCTTTTATCTCCATTTTACACAATCACAACTTCTTTGGAAATGGGCCAGGTTTGTAAAAGTAGGCCTACATATTTAGATGGAGATTTTCTGAATTAGACTTCAGAAGTAAGAAGTCACCAGAGGAAATACAGAGGGAGATAGAAAAGAGAGAGAGAGAGAGATTGACAGATACAAATGTTTTTAAAGAACAGATAGTGCCATACATTTTCTAGGACAATGTGGCATGATTACATGTTTTTTTTGTGTGTGTAACACCATCACACCCAGAACCTTAACGGAGACGTTTTGCATTGTTGAATGATTGATAGCACTCAATCCCACCACACACCGCTGACGGTTGCTTTTTCAGGAAGGGAAATCAGTGGTGAAAAGCTGAAAATGAGCCCATCTCCCACATAGACACACCCTAGACTGATTACACACACACACACACACACACACACACACACACACAAAGAGAGAGTGAAAGAGAGAGTATGTCTCACACACACACACACACACACACACACACACACACACACACACACACACACACACACACACACACACACACACACACACACACACACACACACACACACATTATAGTTTCATGTCTGGCACCAACCTATAGTTTTGTATGCTTGGCTGACAGCAGACAGTACACGTGGACGTCCGCCCATCACAGCTCAGGGAAACACTATACCAAATTCTCGCTCTGAAGGCATCCTCTGGGGGCATGTGGAGACATGGAGACACGAATCACATCTTTCTTCACAAACCACGTCAGATCACTACATCTGACAGGTGTCTATTGCTTTTCCATGGACCAGGACTTCCATGGAATAATTGTGTTCCAATAAGTATGTAGTGTATTTCACTAGAGAACTGACTGTCGTAGTCAGAGTTCATGTGAAAAACTTTGCTCGTCTTTTCTTGTGAATTGGCATTCTGATTTAAAGATGCAGTGCTCTGCTTTTCCAGGTTAAGGGCCTACTGTGTATCAACCATTTGATTTCAAAAGGTCTGATGAACACTGTTGTGTCTTGATCAATTTGTATATTTTGGGGCAAGAAACGGCACCTTTAGGTAAGGCATGAAAAATAACTGTAGACTGATATAAACCTGAATCGAATAATGGAACAAATTTGAACCTCCAAAGTGCCCTTACCATCTTTGTCTAGCACCATCTCGTCTTGTGCCACCAGGCTGCCAGTACACAATAACATCTAATGACATAAACTGCAGGGCTGTAACCAACACGAACCTTTCCTGAAAATCTCACCTCAGCACAAAAAAATCCAGAATGGGACAAATTGCAGACAGATGCAGACGTGTGGCTTGACGTGATTAAGTTATGGATGCCACAGGGTTGATTTTCAGCCCGTCTCAATTATCAGCGAACAATGCCTCACATATTCAACTCTAATGATTCAGGAAACTGGCCTCGCATGGCTACGTCTGTAAGCACACTGAGGTCACTCAAGGTGACTTGAGTGGTTTAGACAGACCAGTGCTCACAGAGTGCTGAGAGCGACTCATTGCAACATCTCAGGTTTGTTCCACAATAAAGCACAATCCACTATATAAAAGTGGTCTTTGCCCCAACACTATCTTGTTGGTACTTTTTGATCTACTCTAAAAAATATATGGATTATGTCACTACAATATTCTATATAATTTATCATTACAAATTCATCATCACAATAGGAAGACATTTGTGTCTGGAGGTTGAGACAACCATACGTATTTCTATAAACTCTAAATTCAATGGATGAGAGGGGGCTTTTTTACATTTTGAAATTCACTTCAATCAAACAATCTCAGGGCTTTATGCCACATAAGCTACTAACTGCATATGTTCTTTTCTCTTTCTATGCAGCCTATAATTAGTCTAAGATGAGAACCAAGGGCCTGCATGTTGGGACAGTGTGTTGTTTTAATGGGGCTGAGGTCTGGTTCTACCAGTTTAAGCCTTGCCGAGGCATCTGAGGTAAAATAGAAGAGGCGGGTGGGTGGACACCAGTTGTTTAAATATTTAAAAAACAAACAGAGGAATCTCTTTGTAAAAGTCCAGCAGTCATCTCGCAATCCGGCGCTTTTGTGTTTGTATTTAATTCCACTCTTGGATGTTTTTTCAAAGGTTAAAAGGTCATTTGCAGAATATTTTCTGTTTAAACAACCATTTGTGACTGGGAGAGGGTTGTCACCTCTGTAGAGCTGAGAAAAAATCCCACTTCAACTGAGTTCTAAAGAGAAACCCTGAGAGGTTCATTTGTTGATGCACACAGCAGAACCCAAAGAGGTTGCAGATTACAGTTATTCAGTTGTTATGACTGCTGCGCTAACGACACAAACACCCCCCCCCCCCCCCATACACATACACACTCTCACACTCACAAGCAAACCTACACACTTACACACTTATACACACACACACACACACACACACACCCACCCACACACACAATGAGTGATAAGGTGTTGGCTTACACAAACAAAATCCTATAGAAATCAGCATTACTGCATCATTGAGGTAGTAGTGTCTTAGAATCCACACCCCTGAAATGTTGTGTAACAGATTGGACTGATCACATGTCTTGGCTTGGCTTTGACATCTACTCATTGGCACTCGTTCTACTTAGAATTGACCATCCAAATGGACTGTTACTCTCTCTGTTTGACTGACTCAGACACCATAGGGATCTGTCACCATGTTCAAAGGGCAGGCGACAAGAGGAGAGGAGTCGTTTAAATATCATTATGCTCCTCTGCAGGATATGGATATACTGGGTCACACCGCATTAAAGCTAGAATCTAGGATTCAGATTCATCTCAACAGCCTCTCATTTTGAGACACCCCTGCCTTGGTGATTGTCCAGAAGAGTGCATGGCTTATTTCAGACCTTTCTCTTGTTTCCATTTACAGACACTTGTCTGTTTGTGGGTTGTTTTGAATACACACACTGAATGGACGGCTGGAAAACTGTGAGGAGCAATTCGATGAACTTGATAAAAAGTGTAGTCCATGTAAAGCTTGGCCGCTAATGGCGATTAGCTTAAAAGAAAACTGGGGAAAAGACCTGGAGGTGCTGATGGAGGTAATGTCTCTTACACACAGACAGCTCCCTACTCCCCCCATACATTTATATATAAACACACACACACACACACACACACACACACACACACACACACACACACACACACACACACACACACACACACACACACACACACACACACACACACACACACACACAGCAAGAGAGAATATAAACTGTTCTCGTGTATCATGGTGACCTATTAAAAGCAACGGAGGGCAATAAAACTGAGTAGGTGGGTGGAGGGAACTCTCCTGGGGAGAGTTGCAGAGTTGCAAGTCAGAGTCGGAGTCCTGTGACAGGGGCCATATTCCAGGGAGCCACACGGCAGCTGACTCTGGCATGGCCACTGCGTGGCTTCGGCCCAGATGTGGTCAGCATCAGGCAGACATGCGTTTTCTAACAGGTGGCTGCCAATCAGTTGGAACACTTAAATCCAGTGCTAGCATTATTGCTAGCGTAATTCCTATTGACCCATCCCACTCACGTGACCTTAGTAAGAGCGGCTGCCATTTTGGACATGTAGTGGACTGAAGTTTGAATGCAATGGACGAGAAAACGTAAATGAAAAATGAGTAAAATAAAAATGCAGAAAACACCTTCACTGTCCAGCGATGTAGGGCATTTACAGGGTACATTTACATTGCCACTTCTCAGGGAAAGCTAGCAAAGCTTGACTGTCT